>NC_041381.1:710584879-710594528 GCF_002162155.2 Triticum dicoccoides
TCTTCCCCTGATAAAGGATTCAATAAACTAGTAAATACTAATTAAGGAAGTGTGCATACCTCTGATCTCAGTTTATTCTGCACGCATGCATGATTTTGCAAAACAAATCTTTTACTATATAGCAGCTAAGATCAATGAACATGTGGATGAGAAATAACTAATATCTTTATAAATTATGTTTTTTTCCAGTTCTTGTAGCTAGCTGATCATGGCATCGTCCCTCAAGGCATTGCTTGTTGATGACATGGCAGTTGAACGCATGGTTGCCTCCGCCATGCTGCGGAAGTTTCATTGCGAGATCACCATGGCGAAGAATGGGAAAGAAGCTGTTGATATGTTCCTTGAGGGCAATGAGTTTGATATTGTTGTATGCGATAAGGACATGCCCATAATGACCGGTCCTGAGGTATGTGCTTAGCTAATTTACCATTTCTTTCTCTTCCTTTTTTGCTTGAACATAACACATATTGGATGGTCACCTCATTGACACAATATTTCTTGTACATGTTACTTGACAGGCAGTTGAGAAGATCCGTGCTATGGGAGCCACCGATGTGAAGATCGTCGGGGTGTCTGCTGATGATAACGCCATGGAGGCGTTCATGAGTGCCAGCGCTGATGACTTTGTGCCTAAACCAGTGAGGCCTGAGATTCTCGAGCCTATGATTCAGGAGGTCATCAACAAGAAGAATAATTAGCGACGGTCTACGGCAATAATCTAGCTTGCTTAATCCCATCATCAAGAAAATTTTAAATGTTCGGTTAGCTCATTTCTGCTAGCTCCTGTCCGCATTATATTATTGTTGTGTTGCCGTATTGTTTCGAGGTCATGTTAAAGGTCGGACGCCATTAGCAAGAAGAGCAAGAGAGTGGGCCAACAAATTGATTTTATCTGTAGGTCATTCAGTTATAATCCGCTAAATTCTGTTAATTTATGCTTCATGGTCTGTGACACGTGCCTGTATGTGTCTCTTTCCGGTGGAAAATTATTCGCCTACCAACAAGTGTTTGATAATTGTTTCATGGGTTGGATTTCTTCTATAGTGTGGTGTACACCTTCGTATAAAGCTAACCAGTGGCCGATTGTAATACTCTTTCTTTAAACATGGGAAAATATATGAGAATACTATATCATTAGTCACAAAAGAAATGCCAGCCAATATTTGATTTTCCCTGGTGAAATATCACCAGCGTGATTTCGAATGGACTGTCAACTTTGGACATCGATCCGACATGCATCAAGTAACCCTAGAGCTAGGTACCTACATCCTCCACTACAAGCTCCAAGGTCCATCTTAAGCATTGCTCATGAGTTTACCCAGATGATCGCCAGGTCAATGTTGTGAAAATTAGGAGAGGATTTTTCTTTTTGCGGATGATTTTTTTTAGCAGAGTATAATGAGTCTCCCCATTCGATAGCTCAGTTTGATCATAGTTTGAGGGGTCAATTTATTTTCATGTTACTCTTCCAACTTAATCAATAAAGGCTTCATTTTTTAAAGTAAGGCCGCAGTCTAGCCTTATACCATCGGTTGGGCACATTTCTTAAATTTGAGCAATTATATGAAATGGTCCTCACTTTACCCCGAGAGAAGATGGCATATTATCTGTCTTTGATTTCTAAATAAGTGGTTATCACCTAGGGTAGGAGATGACACTTTATTGAGTTTCTTATTTATGAACAATGAAAGATACACATAGTGCAATGACAATGATTGTCTCTCCTTTTTCTTTGACAGCAACACCAATAATGCTTTTTTTACCACCTAAAATGTATAGAAAAACAAATAAAGTCTTCAAGTATGACAATCTAACGAAAATAAATTTGAGCAAATATATGAAATGGTCCTCACTTTACCCCGAGAGAAGATGGCATATTATCTGTCTTCGATTTCTAAATAAGAGGGTGTTTGTTTCCAGGGACTTATTGGTCTAGGGACTTAAAAAAGTTCCTATAAGTCCCATCTAAACCAAACAGCAGGGACTTATAGGGACTTAAAGTGGGCATTTGGGACTTATGAAATAAGACATTCAAGGAGAGTCTTATAGGGACTTATAGTTGTAATACGGTCTTATAGGGACTTATAAGTCTCAGGAACCAAACAGGTAAGGACTTTTTAGGGACTTGAGACTTATAAGTTGGGACTAAAAAAAGTCCTAGGACTTATGAACCAAACAGGGCCTAAGTGGTTATCACCTAGGGTAGGAGATGATACTTTATTGAGTTTCTTATTTATGAACAATGAAAGATACACATAGTGCAATGACAATGATTGTCTCTCCTTTTTCTTTGACAGCAACACCAATAATGCTTTTTTTACCACCTAAAATGTAAAGAAAAACAAATAAAGTCTTCAAGTATGACAATCTAACTAAAATAAATCCGGTTAAAATGCCACCATCCCTGAACTGCTCCCATTTATTGTGCTATACACATTAACTACAGGGTTAGTCCACTTAGATTAATTTTCATGCATAAAAACAATATTTACTAGTTGCTGTGCTATATGTGCTTAGTAGTAGCTATGTCCAATGTGCTTGACGATGACACATTTTTCATATTGGTAATATCCCTCCTTTGTAACCATAGCATTAATTTACCCACCGGTTATAAATATATGTGGGACTTAGATTTAACTATGGTTGTATTGCTTAGCCATGCAAGTCACATAAAATGGTAGGACTTGGGAAAAATCTTTATTTATTGTTCCAGTTCGTGCTACTAATGCCATGGGATGGTTCCGAAGATGAGTTTTGAAAAATGGAGATATGTTTTCTGAAAGGCATTGTGTGCGAGTGCTGCCAGTTACACATACCTTACATGTGCAACCACACTACCCCTATATGGAACACGGCTAGACTTTGTAAGTTGGTCGGTAGAGCCTGCAATAGGCGAATACCTCTTCCACTGTGACGATAGTTGAAAGAACGACATCTCTCGAGACAGGCCATACTTTGATTGAGGTTGGTTATGATTGTCTCTCGTCACTGGACACAACGATGCCCCCTTCAAGTATTGTTATGAAGTAATAATCACTAGCAGCGTCTGGGCGGAGCGCTGCTACGATCACACTGCTGGTAACAGGTTACTTGCAGCATTCAGCCTGCACGCTGCTACTATGTGCTAGCTAGCGTTTGTGTTTGAACGCCGCCAAGTTGTTCACTTCTAGTAATGTTTTCTCGGAGCTTCGAATGCTACTAATTGTAAGCACAATTTCTGTAGCAAAAACTTGCTCTGTCTGCATTTTGTTATTAATTGGCGCATTGCAAGCAAATAAGAATCGTATTAATGAATTTTACATCGACTTCAAACAATAACTAGAAGTACCCTCAAACATCGACTTGAACTAAATCTATAAAATGTTCTTACTTATATACTTAACAACACAATTCCGACCCAAACAGCATTTCGAAAACTAAATACTTAGTACGACAAGCGCAATACGGTAGATGGTACGCAGGAAGTGCTACAAATCACATGGAATTACTTACATTGTTTGTTGTCAAATCACATGAAGCTAGATGCCTACTCGTCAACCTCCCACCTAAAGATGGTACGCATGAAGAGGACCGACCTTTGTTGTCCTTGGTGGAGCATGGCAACCAACTTGTCGCCTTTCTCGCAGTAGTAGTTCTCACGAATGTTCTTCCACCATTGAAGACCAGACGTCCATTTTCTTGTGCGTGGAGTACGTGGTTGCAAAGTCAATCTTGTCAGAGATGACAATTCAAATGCCACCACTACCATGAAGCTGCATTTACTGAGGCTCCACAGCACATGCGAGTTTCTGTTGCAAAACACATTTTATTTCGATAAAGGATGGATTTTATTTAACTCAAAATAAAGCATCAAGGGGATACAAACACATTGAGCACACACCCGGTCTCTGGATAGCTAGGATGCACACAGCCACCACCAACTCACACACACACACAAAAACACGCCGACAAATAGCAAAGTCACGTAAGACCAAAGTTATGCCTAAGCGAGGAAAAGAAAAAATAAACCTGAAGTTGTCAAATCCATGATCGACAAACTACAACTATGACCTTATCCGCACCAATCACCTCATGACATCATAAAGATAATGAAGTTCTTCAACAATAATGCCTCTAGGAAGAGAGAGGCGCTCAAGCGCCGCCGGCACCAGATGCAACCACCAATGGGTAGATTCTAGGTTTTCGCCCTAAAGAACCAATTCGAGCATATCCGAGCAATGCCTTCAACAAGGTAACGGCGCAAAACGCCGTCATTGCCAGTTATAACCAACCTGGGTCAAACGTAGGTTTCCCCCCCGGAGCTTGTCGAAGTCAATCATGTGTTGTCGCCATCACTTTTTCGCGATCCCAGCAGCTACATGCACTAGGCTAGCCGATTGCCACGGTAGCGCAACCATAGCTTTGCGTCAAGCCGTCGTCTATAGATTGCATGACACCATCGAAGACAACCGCCGGATCTGAAGAGGGGAACCCTCACGAAGATCTTTCAGTGGCCATCGTAATCCGCAGGGAGTCGTCGCCGCAGTTCGGTGTGGTCATCTTGCCGCCACAGCCACCGGAGATGGAGAAGCCAGATCCAGCAAATCATATCCTTCAATGACCATGCCGAGTTGCAAAACACATTTAGTCAACACATAAACATGTATATGAAGTAAGCAACAACACTTTATTCAGTTTAATTAAAACTTGAATACAATGCAATCTTAGTAGGAGTGGCTTGCCCTGCTTAACATTGTTGCAGTTCACATATGCACTAATGGCACAAAGGACCCATTTTACGGGTCAGCATTGCCATCTGCAACACGGTCCCGGATGTTGTCCACCAATTGTAGGAGGATGTGCATCTCCTGCCAAGTTAAAGATATACCTGCAGTGACATGCATCCTATCTACAATCCTACGAGTGCTCGGCGACACGGTCCAATAAGCTGTCCCAATTATAAGTAAGCAAGACTAGTAGTTACACACAGAAAGTAAAATTAGAGCTAGTTGAAAGAATGTGATGCATAATTCATGAAAAACATACACAGGGAAAGCACCGGCATAGTGGGCAACCGCAGGCTGAGATGAAGATCGGTTTTGTCAATGATGTACATGTCGATCCTCATCCCGACGTTGCACTCGTATGTCTTGGTCAATCATCACCACCTAGGACAACCGAAGAAGGTGTGATCTCTTTCATTCTTTATTAAAACAGGGAAGTTGAAGCCCTCCTTTGTTTCAAGGTGGACAACCATGGTTGGCTGCTCGACAGGAATGTGTAGCATCTCGAGACCTCCAGCCTCCAAAAGTAAGGGATAATCTAAGAAAAAATAGGGCAAATCAGACATTTGAAGTCATCACATTTATGCATGCATGTAAGAAACCTCAACCGGTACGTTAATTATGAAATCATCTCTTCTTACAAACATACCGTGTGCTCGTTGAATTCTTCTGGTAGCACTAGTGAGAAGCAATTAGTCATCATCCACGTCAGTGCCTGTCGGACCAACCGGTTGCACAAGTGAACCCGGGTGTCACCACATCTATGACACACCATTTCCATTTCTTCGTTCAAAACCATTACAATCAAGATTGTAATAAGGTGCACATGTTCTATTAATTAGTACTTAGCAGTAATTTAAACATGTAAATCTAAACTTATTCGATTACATACACTAATTTTTTTACTCCATTTTCTGCCTAGATTCACGATTGCACAAGCACTTATTACTATACAAATTAACCTATTCATATGCATGTAAGAACAAATTAACCCAGGCGTGCTAGTTCAAAAATGTACATTGCTACTTGTGATAGGCGTTGGGATTTCCCCGAAGAGGAAGGGTGATGTACTATAGTAGCAGAAAGTATTTCCCCTAGTTAATAACCAAGTTTTATCAAACCAATAGGAGATTCACGCAAACAACGGTCGATAGTACCAGCACACGCACAAACAAATACTTGCACCCAACGCGGGCAAGAGGGTTGTCAATCCCTTTATACTCGTTAATTGCAAGGATTAATTCTGATAGTGATGGATATATAAATTGCAAAACTAAATAAAAGTAAATACATTGCAGCAAGGTATTAGGTGAATGGACCCGAGGGCCTTAGCTTTCACTAGAGGCATCTCTCTGAAGAACATAACAATGATGGGTACACAAATTACTATTGGGTAATTGATAGAAAAGTGCATTGTTATGACGTTATTCGTATCATGATCAATACATAGGCATTACGTCTGTGACAAGTAGACCGTCAAACTTAATTAGGTATTAAGTTCATAACAAAAAAATAATGTTTTAAGTATGATGACATAATGTAGACAAAATAAGATCAATCAATATGATCAAACCCATTATTTTATCCTTAGTAGTAACAATACAAATAAGTGCATCGCTACCCCTTATGTCATGAAGTGAGGACTCCGCAATATTGAACCTACCACAAAGTACCTCTCTCGCTGAAGATAAATCAATCTAGTTGGCCAAACTAAATGGATAGATCGGAGAGAAATACAAATCTATAACAATCACACATATTAAAGTTCAAAAATAACTCAAATACTTTCAGTGAACAATCTGGTCACAAACCCACAATTCATCAGGTACCAACAAAACGCACCACAAAAGATTGCATCGAATCGATCTTCGAAGAGAACATTGTATTGAAGATCATAGAGAGAGAGAGAGAGAGAGAGAGAGAGATAGAGAGAGAGAGATGTAGCTACTGTTATGGACATGTAGGTCCTGTGAGGAACTACTCACACATCATCGAAGAGGCAGCAAGGTTGATGTAGAGGCCTTCCGTGATCGATTCCCCCTCTGGCAGAGTACCGTAAAAGGCCTCCAGATGGGATCGTGGAAAAATAGAGGCTTGTGGTGGCGGAATAATTGTTTCGGGTCTCGCTCTGGTGGTTTCTGGATTTTAGGGAAACACTTGAAATTAGGTCAAACGGAGTTGCGATGGGCCCACAAGCCTGGGTGGTGCGCCCCTAGTAGCACGCCACCTGAGCTTGTGGCTCTCTCGTGCATCGTTTGGTCTCCCCCCCGAAACTTCCAGGGTCCCTTCTGGTCCAGAAAACATCACTGTAAAGTTTCATAGCATTTGGAGTTTGTTTGGTATGGTTTTCTATGCAACGATAAAATAGGCAAAAACAGAAGTTGGCACTCGGCACTAGGTTAATAGGGTACTTCCCCGAAGTGGTATAAAATTGCATATAAAGCATACAAGATTGATAGTATAATAGCATGAAATGATCCATATTATTGAGACGTTGGAGACATATCAGCATCTTCAAGTTTAATTCCTGCTCATCCTTGAGTAGGTAAATGATAAAAACAGAATTTTTGACGTTGAGTGCTACCTAACATGTCTTATCATGTAATCTATTTTATGAATGAATACTGAGAAACGATGATGTAATAGATATCAACATAGTAATATCCCTGAATACTAGAAAATAACCATTACTCTTCAAAATATAGGATGCTTAATGAATGTTACCTCTACTCACTGAATTATGTAAGCATGGCATGACTCTGTCTTCCTAACATAAGTATAAATCATGAGCACCCTGGTGCCAAACCAAGCAATTGCATCGTACTATTTCTTGTTTTAGCATTTTCAACTTTACTCAATACATGAGCGTGAGACATGGACTTAGCACTACGGATGGAATAGAATATGTTAGTAGCCGTTTATAATGGAAGACAAAAAGTGAAGAAACTCTCGCATCAACTAAGCGGATCGTTAGGCAATGGAGAGGCCTTACAATCGGTATCAATGTGAGGAATAGGGAATGACATGAAACGGGTGCACTAGAGCTATAAGTATACGAAACCTTGCTACTAAAACTAAGTGGGTGTGCACCCAACTTGCTTGCTCATGAAGACCTCGGGCATTTGAGGAAGCCCATCATCGAAATATACAAGCCAAGTTCTATAATGTAAAAATTCCCACTAGTATACAAAAGTGAAAAATCATGGAGACTCTCTATATGAAGAACATGGTGCTACTTTGAAGCACAAGTATGGTAAAAGGATAGTACCATTGTGCCTTCTCTCTGTTTCTCTCTTTTTCAAATTTTTTTCCTTTCTCATTTTCTTAGAACAATATCATGAACCTCATCCCCGGTTTTTTCAAAGACTCATCAGTCTCCATCATTCTTTACCTCACTGGGACAATGCTCTAATAATGATGATCATCACACTTCTTTTTTCTTACAACTTGATAAACTGAATGATATGACTCTATATGACTGCATCTAGTAGTGTACCAGTATGTGCAATGATCTAGCGTAACATGTATTAAAATTATGAATAGTGGCTTTGCCAAAAATATCATGTCAGATTTATATGATCACACAAATCAATCTGATGATGACCACACAAGTCTTGTGAAGAGTAACCATGAAAGTTGCATGGAAATATATCTCGGAATGGCAACAATATTGCCACAATAGGTAGGTATGGTGGCTGTTTTCAGGAAGCATATAATAAGGTTATGTGTGATAGAGTGTGTCATATCACGGGATATGGACGCACCGGCAAAGTTCGCACCAATTCTCGAGGCGAAAATGGGCAATGCATGGTACCCGAGAGGCTAGCAAAATATGGATAGGGGGAGTGTCGTATTAGTCCATGAACTCACATTAGTCATAAAGAACTTGTATACTTATTGTGAAAGTTTTATTAGGCATCAAAGTAAAGTACTAATCGCATGCCCCTAGGGAGGAGGTTGGTAGGAGTTAACCATTGCGCGCCTCCGATTCGAACAACACAAAGGATTTCAATGAGGAATAAATATGCTCCAACATCCCCGTCATGCCATGACCGACACTTAAATGAGTATTGCATAACAAGCTATAATATCGATGTTTCTAGTTTTGACTAACCAATGATTATGAACTAACACTCTTTCATATTACTACATCAATATTATTAATCACACGCTTCATATTTCGTGATCTACATGAAAGTTTTTATCATATCACTCTTGTATACCTAGCATTTTTGAACTAGTGTTATAACTCAAGTACATTACCACTTCCTATTTAAACTATCAAAAAGACATAGGTGAGGCATGAGAGTGCAAATGATTTCTAGAAAATATAACAACCGTCATGCTCTAAAGATACAAGTGAAGCACATGAGCAACTGCCTAACTCAAAAGATATAAGTGAAGCACGTAGAGCATTCTAACAAATTATGATGAATATGTGTCGCTCTCAAAAGGTGTGTCCATCAAACAATGATTGTGGAAAACTAACAAACAAAATAAAACTATATCGCGCGACGCTCCCAACAAAACTCATATCATGTGATGAATAAAAATACAGCTCTGAGTAACATTACCAATAGATTATAGACGAAAGATGGGATGCAATCTAGAGCATCCCCAAGCTTAGATGCTTGGGTATTCCTTGAATATTACCTTGGGGTTCCTTGGTCATCCCCAAGCTTAGAGTCTTGCCGCTCCTTATTCCTTCATCCATCGTGATCTCACCCAAAACTTGAAAACTTCAGCACACAAAACACAACAGAAACTTCATGAGATCCATTAGTATAATCGGTAAGCCATAAACTTAGGTATTGTTATAAACAAATTCATAATTTCCCTTGGATAATAACTAATGTATTCTAAATTCTCCATGACTTATACCCCCC
>NC_041381.1:710594770-710619679 GCF_002162155.2 Triticum dicoccoides
AACATCATCAAAATAAGCATACTATGCAATGAAAACAGAATCTGTCTAAAACAGAACAGTCTATAATGATCTGAACTAAAACCATATTTCTGGAACTCTAACAATTCTGAAAACTTAGGATAACATAGGCAATTTGTATCTCTATATTGTGTAAAAATTTCAGACCAAGATCATGTTCCAGTAAAAGATATCAATTCAAATGATGGGCGTATAAGTTTCGGTTTTTGCACAGAATCAATTCAACTACCATCCAAATCATCCCAAAAGCTTTACTTGGCACAAATACTAATTAAAAGATAAAAATATTCATTATAGTAGAAATAATCATGTGAACTCAGTAAAATAAAATTAAAGCAAAAAATATAATTATTGGGTTGCCTCCCAACAAGCGCTATTTTTAATGCCCCTAGCTAGGCATAATGCATAGTTTCAAGTGTTATCATCCTTCAAAGTAATTCCATATGTGGCTCTCATAATGGATTCATATGGTAGTTTAATTATCTTCCTTGGGAACTGTTCCATCCCTTTATTCATAGGAAATTAGAATCATATATTTCCTTCTTTCATATGAATAATTGCACCTATGGTTCTTAAAAACGACCTACCAAGTATTATAGAACATGCATATTGCACTCAATATCAAGTACACTGAAATCCACAGGTACATAGTTTCTATTAGCAATTATGAGGACATCATTAATTCTACCAAATGGTTTCTTAGTTGTAGAATCTGCTAAATGCAAGTTGAGGGAACATTCATCCATATCGGTGAGACCTAGAACATCACATAAAGATTTTGGTATCGTAGAGACGCTAGCTCCTTGATCACACAAAGCATTAAATTCATAATCTTTGATCTTGACTTTAATTGTAGGTTCCCATTCATCTTTTAATTTCCTTGGCATAGACACTTCTAATTCAAGCTTTTCTTCCTGAGCTTTAATAATGACTTCTACGATGTGTTTAGTATGCTTTGTTTTGTTCGTAACCATTAGGTGACTTGACCATGGATTGCAACAAAGAAAGCATTGAATCAAAGAATAATTATCATAATTAAATTCCTTGTAATCCAAAGTAGTGGGTGCATTGTTATCTAACGTTTTGACCTCTTCAAACCTAGTTTTGTTGTTTTTATCATTGAGATCATGACCCTATGAACAATTGTGACTCCTTCTAATTAAAGTTGACTTGTCTCTATTCCCTTTATCAACACGTTTTATGTTACTAAACACAGATTCAATAGGTGTAACACCAATAATTTTAGTTTCTTCATCTTCACTAGCCAGAAAATGTGACCCTGGTTTAGCAGTTATTCTATTTACTAGTGTAGTTTGTTTGTCGGATATTTTCCTTATCATATTTTTAGTCTGAGCAGGTTGTAATTGGAGGTTGTCTACTTCTTGATTAACTTCATCAAATTGTTTACCAATTTCTAGAAGCAAGGTAGAGTGTTCATTAATCTCCTTAACAAATAGTTCATTCTGTTCATATTGTGAATGCATAAAAAAATTAATAGCATTTTCAATTTCAAATAACCTTTTGTCCTAAGAGTTATCATGAAGTAAATTATTATTTGATGGATTACCGGGGTATGGCCTAGGATTAAAATTCCCTCTATAAGCATGGTTATTGAAATTATTTCTTGCAACAAAATTCACATCACTAGCATCATTGTTTTGCTAAATCAAAGTAGATAATGGGATATCGTTTGGATTAACATGAGCATTTTTATTAGCAAGCATATTCATAAGTGCATCCATTTTCTCACTCAAAGTAGAAACTTATTCGTCCTAGTTTACCTTGTTACTAGTTGGAGCTCATTCGGTGTGCCACTGGGAATAATTTGTTGTCATTTGTCGAGAAACTTTGTGGCTTCTCCTAATGTGAGCCCCATAAATGTGCCACCTATAACTGAGTCTAGAAGATTTCTCGAAACAAAGTTCAGTCTGCAATAATTTTTGTACTATCATCCATAAGCTTGATCCTTGAGTGGGACAATTTTTAATCATTAATTTCATTCTCTCCCAAGATTGTGCAACATGTTCTTGCTCATATTGTTTAAAGTTCATGATTTGATCTCTAAGAGATATTATCGTAGCAGGAAGAAAATATTTAGCAATGAAAGCATCCTTACAGTTATCCCAAGAATCAATACTATTGCTAGGTAAGGATGAAAACCAAGTTTTATCTCGATCCCTTAGCGAGAAAGGAAATAATTTCAACTTCACAATATCATTATCTGTATCTTTTTTTTGCATATCACATAATTCAACGAAGGTATTAAGATGGGATGCATCATCTTCATTTGGATTTCCAACAAATTGTTCTTTCATAACAAGATTTAATAGTGCAGCATGAATATCATATGACTCTGCACTAGTGGCAGGAGGAGCAACTGGAGTACCAAGAAAATCAGTACTATTAGTATTCGAGAAGTGTCACGGTTTAGTATTTTCTTGATACATAATGGCAACAAGCAAGACAACATACAATATATTCTTGGTATTTTTGAATTTTTTAATGGAACTAATAAAGGGAAATAAGAGAAGATAAAAAGTAGAACAAGTAAATGATAAATGTGTTGTGATGGGACCTTGCTTTGTTTGATGAAGTCTCCCGGTCAACGGCGCCAAAAATTCTTCTAGTACTTGTGATAGGCGTTGGGATTTCCCCGAAGAGGAAGGATGATTCAGTATAGTAGCAAAAAGCATTTCCCTCAGTTAAGAACCAAGATTTATCGAACCAATAGGAGATTCACAAAAACAACGGTCGACGGTACCTCCACACACACAAAGAAATACTTGCACCCAACACGGGCAAGAGGGTTGTCAATCCCCTTGTACTCATTAATTGCAAGGATTAATTATGATAGTGGTAGATATATAAATTGCAAAAAAATAGAAGTAAATAAATTGTAGCAAGGTATTTAGGATTTTAGTAATATGTGGTAAATGGACCCGGGGCCCATAGCTTTCACTAGAAGCACCTCTCTGAAGAACATAGCAATGATGGGTACACAAATTACTCTTAGGCATTTGATAAAAAAGTGCATAGGTATGATGTTATTCATGGCATGATCGGTACATTATGCCCTAGAAGCACTAATAAACTGGTTATTATCATATTTCCCGTTCACGATAAATATTTATTATTCATGCTAGAATTGTATTGACCGGAAACTTAAATACATGTGTGAATACATAAACTACACCATGTCCCTAGTATGCCTCTACTAGACTAGCTCGTTGATCCAAGATGGTTAAGGTTTCCTAACCATGAACATGAGTTTTCATTTGATAACGGGATCACATCATTAGGAGACCATGGACAGACCGAACCATAAGTTTAGCATTAGATCGTTTAGTTATTTTCTATAGCTTTCTTCATGTAAAGTATTTGTTCCTTCAACCATGAGATCATGCTACTCCCGGATACCGGAGGAATGCCTTGTGTGCTATCAAACGTCAGTTCATAACTTGGTGATCATAAAGGTGCTCTACAGGTATCTCCGAAGGTGTCTGTTGGGTTGCGTGGATCGAGACTGGGATTTTTCACTCCGTGTGACAAAGAGATATCGCGGTGCCCTCTGATTTCGCTTGAAGCTACGTCGGTATTTCCCCAAAGAGGAAGGGATGATGAAGCACAGCGGCGGTAGGTATTTCCCTCAGATATGAAACCAAGGTTATCGAACCAGTAGGAGAACCAAGCAACACAACGTAAACAACCCCTGCACACAAAGAACAACACCTCGCAACCCGACGTGTTAAAGGGGTTGTCAATCCCTTCCGTGGTACGGCGCCTCGAGATAGGCAAATGACGTGGTAAATTTGTAGATGGGATAAATAGATCGCGGAACAAATAAATTGCAGCAAGGTATTTTTGTATTTTTTGGTTTAATAGATCGAAAAATAAATGCAAGGAAAAAGTAGATCGCAAGGCATATATATGAGAAAAAAGACCCGGGGGTCGTAGGTTTCACTAGTGGCTTCTCTCGAGAAAAATAGCAAACGGTGGGTGAACAAATTACTGTTGGGCAATTGATAGAACTTCAAATAATTATGACGATATCGAGGCAATGATCATTACATAGGCATCACGTCCAAGATTAGTAGACCGACTCATGCCTGCATCTACTACAATTATTCCACACATCGATGGCTATCCAGCATGCATCTAGTGTATTAAGTTCATGGAAAACGGAGTAATGCAATAAGAATGATGACATGATGTAGACAAGATCCATTTATCTATTGCGACAGATATGGATCCAATCTTGTTATCCTTAGTAGCAACGATACATACGTGTCGGTTCCCTTTCTGTCATTGGGATCAAGTACCGTAAGATCGAACCCACTACCGGGCACCTCTTCCCATTGCAAGATAAATAGATCAAGTTGGCCAAACAAAACCCAAATATCAGAGAAGAAATACGAGGCTATAAGTAATCACGCATATAAGAGATCAAAGAAACTCAAATAACTTTCATGGGCATAAAAAGATATAACTGGTCATAAACTCAAAGTTCATCAGATCCCAACAAACACACCGCCAAAAGACTTACATCATATGGATCTCCAAAAGATGATAATCAAGAGAGAGAGGAAGCCATCTAGCTACTAATTACGGACCCGAAGGTCTACAATGAAGTACTCACGCATCATAGGAGAGGCACCAATGGAAGTGGTTAACCCCTCCGTGATGGTGTCTAGATTGGATCTGGTGGTTCTGGACTCTGCGGCGGCTGGATGAATATTTTGTCGACTCCCCCAGGGTTTCTGGAATATTGGGGTATTTATAGAGCAAAGAGGCGGTCCAGGGGGCACCTGAGGTGGGCACAACCCACCAGGGTGCGCCTGGGCCTCCTGGCATGCCCTGGTGGCTTGTCCCCTCTTCGGGACTCCCCCCAGGTGCAACCACGACCCAACTTCTTCCTTCTGGTCCATAAAAAATCATCGTAAATTGGCGTGGCATTTGGACTCCGTCTGATATTGATTTCCTGCGATGTAAAAAACATGCAAAAAATAGCAACTGGCACTTGACACTATGTCAATAGGTTAGTACCAAAGAATGATATAAAATGTCTACATAATGATTATAATATATCCAAGATTGATAATAAAACAACATGGAATAATCAAAAAATATAGATATATTGGAGACGTATCAGCATCCCAAGCTTAAATTCTACTCGTCCTCGAGTAGGTAAGTGATAAAAATAGAATTTTTAATGTGGAGTGTTGTTTATCATGTCATATCATATTCTGTTCTATATAGTATGGACATTTGGACTTTTATGTGATTCAAAGCAATAGTCTAGTTTTGACACAATGATTTAGATACTCAAGCATATCAACAAGCAACCATGTCTTTCAAAATATCAATGCTAAAATAAGTTATCCCTAGCCCATCATGCTCAAACATTCATCCATTCATGAAACACACTCGAATATTAGCTACACCCAATACTTAAGTACGATCATATTGCCCCCCTAGTTGGTGCTTTTATAAGAGAGGATGGAGACTCAAAAAACAAAAATTGCATAAAATAAAAGAAAGGCCCTTCACATAGGGAAATAGGGATTTCTAGAGGTGCCAGAGCTCAAAGCAAAAAAATAGAGATAAAAACATTTTGGGAGGTGTATCCATCCCACCAACGAAAACGACTTGGAGCATCCCAACACTTTCCATGCTAGATATATCATAGGTGGTTCCCAAACAGAACATAAAGTTTATTCCTTTTTTCCACCATACTTTCACTTTCCATGGCTAGCCGTATCCATGGGTGCCCTCCATACCAACACTTTCCAAGGAATTTATTATTTGACACATAAAATAAATTCATTTTTGCATTTCGGGACTGGGCATCCCTAAAACCTTTGCCTTACTCTCATGCAATGACAAGTGAATAAACACTCATCGTGAGAATAACACATCCAGCATGGAAAATATTGGCCACCCGTTACAGTTCCGCGAGCGAAACAAACACACAAAAGAGAAGTTTATTTTGAAAATTAGAGATGGCACATGCAAATTTGCTTAGAACGGGAAAATAATACCGCATATAGGTAGATATAGTGGACTCATGTGGCAAAACTGGTTTAAAGGATTTTGGATGCACAAGTAGAGGTCATACTTGGTGCAAAATGAAGGCTAGCAAAAAGATTGGGAAGTGACCAACCAAGAAACGAATAATCTCACAAGCAAGCATTAAGCATAATTAACACCGAATAATGCACCACAAGTAGGATATAATTTTCATTGCATGATTATTGGCTTTCGTGCATGCATAGGGAATCACAAACCTTAACACCAATATTCTCACTAGAGCACAATTACTCATCAACATAACTCACATATCACACCATCATATCTCAAAACTATTACTAAGAAACAAGTTTATTTTGTCCAATGATCTTCATGACAAAAAAAATTCTTTCTTTATCCTTCTTGGATATCTATCACTTTGGGACTAATTTTCATGTGTTGCTTTTCATAAGCTCAAACAAATATAAGTGAAGATCATGAGCATAACATATTTTCTTTCTCTCAAAATAATTTAATTGAAGCAAGAGAGAATTTCTTCAAAATTTTACTAACTCCCAAATAAATATAAGTGAAGCAAGAGAGAATTTCTTCAAAAATACTAAGCACACCGTGCTCAAAAAGATATAAGTGAAGCACTAGAGCAAGTCCATTGCTCATAAAAATTTAAGTGAAGTATAGAGAGCAATTCTAACCAGTCATGACATAATTTTGGCTCTCTCAAATAGGTTTGTCCAGCAAGGATTGATGACTTAAAACACAAAATAAAACAAGCAAAGACACATATCATACAAGAAGCTCCAAGCAAAACACATACCATGTGACGAATAAAAATATAGCCTCGAGTAAAATACCGATGGTCGTTAGAAGAAAGAGGGGATGCCACTCGGGGGCATCCCCAAGCTTAGTTATTTCCTCATTCTTGGATAATAGCTTGGTACGACGGGGAATACCCAAGCTTAGGCTCTTCTATCCTTCTTTCATCCATCGTAAGATAACCCAAAACTTGAAAACTTCAATCATGCAAAACTCAACAAAACCTTTGTGAGATCTGTTAGTAAAAGAAAGCAAACCACTACTATAAGTGATGTGTCTAACCAATTCTTATTTTGTTTCTATATTATATCTACTGTATTCCAACTTTTCTATGGCAAAAACTCATCAAAGAAAACCATAGAGCCATCAAAATAAGCACTCAACATAAAGAAAACAGAATCTATCAAAACAGAACAGTCTGTAGTAATCTGGAACTTTCGAATACTTATGTAACTTAAAAGATTCTATCAAATTAGGAAGACCATAATAATTTGTATATTAATCTTCTGCAAAAAGAATCAGGGCAAAAGCTCTTTTCTGTGATTTATGAGAATTATTTTTGTGAGCGCAAAGTTTCTGTCATTTTCAGCAAGATCAAACAACTATCACCCCAGAAGATCCTAAAGGCTTTACTTGGCAATAACACTAATTAAAACACAAAAAAACAATCATACGAATATCATAATTGTGCTAACACACAAGAACAGCAAGCAAAAAGCAAAAAAAAAATTATTCATTGGGTTGCCTCCCAACAAGCGCTATAGTTTTACGCCCTTAGCTAGGCATAAAGCAAGGATCTAAGTTTTGTCATCCTTTTTCTCCTTGATTTTCTTAGAGGTATTTTCATCATGGGGTTTGTAAACACAACATAAAACATATTATCCATGGAAACTTTAGCATTTCTTAGTTGGTTTTCATCATAGCCCTTTTGGTTACCCACAACAATCCAAGAGTAGTGTTGATTAACATTATTAAAGACTTGTTGGATTATATCTAGAACGGGGATTTCCTTTTTAAGATTCTCATCAAAGATCTTCTTATACCCCAAGCAGATGCCTTAGTGCATAATCACTATTGTAAATAATTTCATCTATCATGGGATTTTCACGATTCATACCATAAAAATCAAAGATTTTCCTAGCTTCCCGTATTATGTAGTAAAATTCATTTATAAGAACGAGAGTGGCCAACTTTTTGGCCCTAGGATTCTTTATGCCAGGGAGCTCAAAAAACAATCTTTGCAAAGTAGGATGGGTACGAAATAATTTACTTTCAAGTTTCAGAACTAGTGTTGAAATAGCATCCGCATAAGATCTAGTAGTTTTAAGTATAGGAGCATCATCAAGACTTAGATTCCCAACACAATTGAACAATTCTTGAATACATTCTTTTCCCATAACATTCACTTTCCCCAAGATCAAAGTTTTAGCATCCAGATTGCCCGTACGTCCAAATTTAGGAGTTCGGCCATCAGCTGTTGGTGCCATACCGAAATCACTCATGATTGCAAGCAAAGGATAGATCTGACAAGAAAATAGTGAACGAAAAAAGAGAGGCGAATAAAACGGCAAATATTTGTGAAGTGGGGGAGAGGAAAATGAGAGGCAAATGGCGAATAAAGTAAATTGCAAGGAGATGAGATTTGTGATTAGGAACCTGGTTATGTTGAAGATCCTCCCCAGCAACAGCGTAAGAAATTCCTTTTGATGTCGCTTGAAGCTACGTCATATTTCCCCAAAGAGGAAGTGACGATGCAGCACAGCGGCGGTAGGTATTTCCCTCAGATATGAAACCAAGGTTATCGAACCAGTAGGAGAACCAAGCAACACAACATAAACAGCCCCTACACACAAAGAACAACACCTCGCAACCCGATGTGTTAAAGGGGTTGTCAATCCCTTTCGTGGTACGGTGCCTCGAGATAAGCAAAGGACGTGAGGTAAATTTGTAGATGGGATAAATAGATCGTGGAACAAATAAATTTCAGCAAGGTATTTTTGTATTTTTTGGTTTAATAGATCTGAAAATAAAAGCAAGGAAAAGGTAGATCGAAGGCAAATATATGAGAAAGAAGACCCGGGGGCCGTTGGTTTCACTAGTCGCTTCTCTCAAGAAAAATAGCTAACGGTGGGTGAACAAATTACTGTTGGGCAGTTGATAGAACTTCAAATAATTATGACGATATCCAGGCAATGATCATTACATAGGCATCACGTCCAAGATTAGTAGACCGACTCCTACCTGCATCTACTACTATTACTCCACACATCGACCGCTATCCAACATGCATCTAGTGTATTAAGTTCATGGAAAAACAGAGTAATGCAATAAGAACGATGACATGATGTAGACAAGATCCATTTATCTATTGTGGCAGATATGGATCCCATCTTTTTAGAAATGATACATACGTGTCGGTTCCCTTTCTGTCACTGGGATCAAGCACCGTAAGATCGAACCCACTACCAGCCACCTCTACCCATTGCAAGATAAACAGATCAAGTTGGCCAAACAAAACCCAAATATCGGAGAAGAAATACAAGGCTATAAGTAATCACGCATATAAGAGATCAAAGAAACTCAAATAACTTTCATGGATATAAGAAGATATAACTGATCATAAACTCGAAGTTCATCAGATCCCAACAAACACACCGCCAAAAGACTTACATCATATGGATATCCAAGACACCATTGTATTGATAATCAAGAGAGAGAGAGAGGAATCCATCTAGCTATTAATTACGGACCCGAAGGTCTACAATGAACTACTCACGCATCATTGGAGAGGCACGAATGGAAGTGGTGAACCCCTCCATGATGGTGTCTAGATTGGATCTGGTGGTTTTGGACTCTCCGGCGGGTGGATGAATATTTCGTCGACTCCCCTAGGTTTTCTGGAATATTGGGATATTTATTGAGCAAAGAGGCGGTCCAAGGGGTACCCGAGGTGGGCACAACCCACCAGGGCACGCCTGGGCCTCTTGGCGCGCCCTGGTGGGTTGTCCCCTCGTCGGGACTCTCCCCAGGTGCAACCAGGGCCCAACTTCTTCCTTCTGGTCCATAAAAAATCATCCTAAATTGGCGTGGCATTTGGACTATGTCTGATATTGATTTCCTGCGATGTAAAAAACATGCAGAAAACAACAACTGGCACCTGGCACTATGTCAATAGGTTAGTACCAAAAATGATATAAGATGACTATATAATGATTATAAAACATCGAAGATTGATAATAAAATAGCATGGAATAATCAAAAATTATAGATACATTGGAGACGTATCACCCTCTTGGTAATACAAAATCATAAGAAGCTTCATGTGACTAATGAGTTTAGTCATGAGATCTTGTATTATGACACGAGTAAAGAGACTTGCTGGTAACGAGATTGAACTAGGTATGGAGATACCGATGATCGAATCTCGGGCGAGTAACATATTGCCAAACAAAGGGAATTGCATATGGGATTGACTAAACCCTTGACATCGTGGTTCAATCGATAAAGGTCTTTGTTGAATATGTGGGGATCAATATGGGCATCCAGGTCCCGCTATTGATTATTGATCAGAGAGGAGTCTCGGGCATGTCTACATGATTCTCGAACCCGTAGGGTCGCACGATTAACGTTCGGTAGCGCTAGGGTAGTATTGAGATATTAATAGTGGAAAGTATGATGGTTGTTCGGAGTCTTATATGGGATTCGGGACGTCACAAGGAGCTTCGGAATTTTCCAGAGGTAAAGATCTACATATGGAAATTCATATTCAGGGTTTCAAAAAATGTTTGGGTTTTTCGGTATTGTATCGGGAAGGTTCTAGAAGGTTCTGGAGTGGGGTCCACCTGCATGAGGGGACCCACATGAATGTGGGTAGTGGGGAAAGGCCGCACACCCCTGGTCTAGGTGCACCAAGATCCCCCTTTAATGAAATAGTATCATATCTCTAAGGGATAAGATCAAGATCCCTAAAAAGGAGGGATAGCAATCAGTGGGGAAGGAAAGCAGGGACTTCCTTCCTCCCCCCACGCCAACGACCCTAGGGGCTGGAGGGAAAGCCACCAGCCCCCACCATGCCTATATATAAAGGTGGGGAGGCTTTGGGGACAACCACCCTTCAATCCTTTCCCGTCTCCCTCCAGTTAGACCTCCTCCACCTCACGCGGTGCTTGGCGAAGCCCTGTCGTAATTCTGCTACCAGCACCGCACCGTCGTGTCGGTTACGATCTCATCTACCTCCTCTCCCTCGCTTGTTCGATCAAGAAGGAGAAGACACCATCGAGCTGAATGTGTGCTAATCTCGGAGGTGTCGTCCGTTTGGCCCTTGATCGGATTGGATCGCGATTGGATCTTGAAGAGTACGACTACATCAACTGTGTTATGATGCTAACGCTTTTTGGTCTACAAGGGTATGTAGACACACTCCCCTCTCATAGCTATATATCTCCAAGATTGGATCTTGGGTGTTTCGTAGGAAAAATTTTGATTTTCGTGCTTTGTTCCCCATCATTACGTCTGTGACAAGTAGACCGTTAAAATTACTGACGCCTACAACTATTACTCCACTTTGAGAGCACTGCTATGCTTGCCTCTCTAGTTATCAAGTCCATCACAAACAAAGTAATGCTTTAAGTATGATGACATAATCTAAACAAAATAAGATCAATCAATATGATCAAACCCCGTCGTTTTACCCTCACATTGCAAGTTTAAACCTACCACAAAGCACCTCTCCCGCTGAAGATAAATTAATCTAGTTGGCCAAACTAAATGGATAGGCCGGAGAGAAATACAAAGCTATAACAATCACACATAATAAAGTTCAGAAATAACTCGGTTACTTCCAATGAATAATCTGATCATAAACTCACAATTCATCGAATCCCAACAAACACATCGCAAAAGGTTATATCAAATTGGTCCCTAAAGATAACTTTGTATTGAAGATTAGAGAGAGAGAGAGAGAGAGAGACATCTACCTACTGCAATGGACCTGCAGGTTCTGTGAGGAACTACTCACGCATAATCAGAGAGGCATCAAGGTGGATGTAGAGGCCCTCTGTGATTGGTTTCCCCTCCGGCAAAGTACCGAAAAAGGCCTCCAGACAGAATCATGGAAGAATAGAGACTTGCGGGAATAATTGTTTGGAGTCTTGCTCTAGTGGTTTCTGGATTTTAGGGAATTTATCGGCTTGAAATTAGTTCAAGCGGAGTTGCGAGGAGCCCATAAGGCTGGGTGGCGCCCCCTAGGGGTGCGCCACCTGAGCTTGTGGCTCTCTCGTGCAACATCTGGTCTTGACCCGAAGCTCTCAAGGTCCCTTATGGTCCAGAAAAAATCACCGTAAAGTTTTATTGCATTTGGACTTCATTTGGTATGGTTTTTCCTATGAAACAATAAAATAGACAAAAAATAGAAACTGGCACTAGACACTAGGTTAATAGGTTAGTTTCCAAAAATGATATAAAATTGCATACAAAGCATACAAGATTGATAATATAATAGCATGAAACGATAAAAAATTGTAGATACGTTGCAGACGTATCATTGGTCATTCCAAACAATGTGCTAGATTCAGCAAGGCGTGCACACTTACTATACAAATTAACCTATTCAAATGTAAGAACAAATTAACCCTAGCTGGTTAAAAAATGTGCCCAAAAAATGTGCTACATTTAAATGTACAAACACCAATTGACACTTACCAAATTAACCTATTCACAAATTAATAACATGATCAACCTATGTAGAAAGCATCATTCCAAAGAAAAAACAAGGGAAAATACACCTACTTACTGGCATATTATTTTTGCATAATTACAAATAAATTAAACAATTAAATGTATATGTATAAGAGCTCTAAACCTAGGCTTTGCTTGATGAGGATATTGTAGTCGATAGCATTAATCTATCGGCGATGATGCACAAGATTCACTATGAGGCTACTCTGACCAAGAATGGGAAAGAAGACGTCGATCTTGTTTTCTCGTATAAGGACATGCCCATAATGATTGGCCCTGATGTACGTACTAACTTAGTTAATTAATTCCCATTTATTTTTGGATTATTTAGTGGGCTAGACAGTTGACACATAGGTAACATGAGCCACTAGTGTGAAGATTGTTGGGGTATCATCTGATTTTCATATGATGGAGGGGTTCATGAGTGTTGGTGTTGAAGTGTATGTGCCCAAACCAATCAAGCTTGTGATTTTCGGTCTTATGATCCAAGGGGTCATCGATAGAATAATTTACGCATGACATGAATTGTCTATTGCAACCTGGCCAGCTTGCTTGAGCAAGCAGTGGAGAGACCAGTTACTATTCCGCAAGTTCAGTTGTGCATGTTTTATGACTTTGGTCTGCATTATATAATTTTGTGTTGTTCCATTTTATTTTTCTTGTTGTAGTATAATTTTGAGGTCCACGTTAAAGATCGATCATCATTAGCAAGAAGTATAAACATAGAGGTTGCCTTTAACTATAATCACAAGATCAATGTAATATGTAGCTCTTCTAATGTTTATCTAGTGGTTTTTGTTAATTCATCCAACATGTAGTGCTAATTCATGTTTGAGCCTGGGATTATCTGCACCAATGAATAGTAAATTCAAAAATAATAGTAATGGAATGGAAACTTGTGATTTTTTGGGCATCAAAGATGCTCGGGTGCGTAATAAGTGTGAAAATATTTGTGGTGTTTTGACAATCGGAGAGGTCATTGCAAAAAACAAAATAATTGTGACCAAATAGTGTTTTTTTAAGTTTATTTCATAAACAATTGTTTTCCATGACGTCCTGGATTGTGCAAACTACACAAAATTTTGCATGAGCATCGCCCATTCGAGCATGTCTCATGCCAAAAAATAATCATCATCATTTTTCTATATTTTATTTGAATTTACTATTCATCCCCGGGTGCAGATCAGCCGGAGGACCGAATTGTCACTTCCCAACATGTGGGCTTTACGGTGTCTTACTTTTACTGATATCCCACTTGAAACTCGTTGAGATGCAAGTTGGTCAAATGTTAAAGGTTTTCCCATAACGAACACTCAATTAGGATCCCATTATTTACAAAGCAACAGGGGAATGTTAACTTTGTGGTATACTCTATGATACACTTGCAAGGTGGTTTATACATAACAAAACTTCTCGGGCTAGATTTCATTTATATATTTCATGTGATGAGCCCTATTAATCACATGCTTTCCTTTGCCATCTATATTTTGTGTAAAAGAGCAAGACACAATTTCCAATATATAAATTCAGATCCATGACCAAAGGCATTATAAATGCCTTCTGGCTAAGGTTTGTAAATATTTTTCAAAAATATGACAATGACAAACTATAGCGACCAGACCTCAAACAGTCTAGTCTCTGTGCATCAGTGTCATCCCTGGATCGGTAATGCTGACACGCACAGTATTTGAGGATTTATAACAAAGTTTCAATCACACACTTATTACATCGAATGTCTCAAAAGAGAACTTATTACAATAATATGGCTTAAGGCCATCTAAAAACGATAACAGCGAAAGGCTTGGAAGATAAAGTGAATCCATCAACTCCAACGACATAGCTGAGTGAACGACAACGACCTATGGCACCTTACTCATCGTCTAAAAAGTCTACAACATGAAATGTTACAGCCCGAAATGGGTCAGCCCATGGAATATGCTGGCAATGTAACACATAGAGTAATGAATAGAATGAAAGCTATCACTACATGCATATATGGCTGGTGGAAAGCTCTATGGTTACAATTTTGCATAAAGCCAATTTTTTCCCTACAACAAAGGAATAAAATTTTATTTAACTATCATGGTGGTTGTTAAACATTGAGAAGGTTCCTCCAACTCAATCCCAATTAAGCATAATCATTAAAACCCAATCAAATTAATTTAGAGTGATGAGATCAACATGATAATCCAAGAACCAGATACACAAGATGCCCATAACCGGGGACACGGCTAACCATGATTAGTTTGTACACTCTGTAGAGGTTTGCACACTTTTGCCCACAAGACTCGAACACATCCATGGTCAGAGATTCAAGACATAGTCTTTCTGAAGCATTAACTCTCTACTCTGGGTAGACAGTACCACCTACAACCCACTACATCTGCTACTCTACCTCTTCAAGAGCTTCACGCAACTTACTCAACTACGCCAGAGCCCATATTGGCTTGTGGCTACACACGGAATTTTCTAGAATGAATAATCTTATGATCCCTTTGAGCCCGGGTGGCGAACCATAGGATGATCACACGAGTACTCCATGATATCCAAGGACAACACTGGATTCTCCAGGTGCCCTGACAACCACTGGGTACTCCAGGGTGCCTTCAACCAATCCACCCAGATGTGTATTTAAGTAGCCACCTTAAGTTAACCATTAATTAACAACACTCACATCTGTCATGGATACACTCACCCAAACCACGTCTACGAGCATAGAAAAGCAACATAAGCATAACGTAGAAGTAACTTCCGAAGGTTTGATAATAAACAGGACAATAGGTTCTACCTCATCATCTACTTCCCTGTAACGCCCCGGATTCGATGCGCCAGGTGTCCGCCAGTTATTCGCCGTCGTAGCCATATCATTCGCTTGTGTGTTGCATTTTTCCATGTCATCATGTGCATCTCATTTTGCATACGTGTTCGTCTCATGCATCCGAGCATTTTCCCCATTGTCTGTTTTGCAATCCAGCACTCCTATGTCACCCGACGCCCCCTTTTGCCTCTTTTCATGTGTGGGTGTTAAACTTTCTCGGAATGGCCCGAGGTTTGCCAAGCGGCCTTGGTATAGCACCGGTAGACCGCATGTCAAGTTTCGTGCCATCTGGAGGTCGTTTGATACTCCTATGATTAACCGGGTAACCGTAAAAGCCCTCTTTGTGTTGCAGCCCAACACCCCTCCAAATCTGCCCAAAACCCATCCTAACCCCCTCCATGGTATCGGTCGTTTGATCACAATCGTGTGGGCGAAAACCGCTCCTCATTTGGAGTCTCCTAGCTCCCTCTACCTATAAATAGATCCTCCCCATCCAAATCCCGGGTCCAAACCCTAAAATTTCCCCTCCACCGCCGTCGGACGTGTCCGCGACGGCAGGACACGTCCGCCCCGCTCCCCCCGTCCAACCGCAGCGCGCCACGTGGCCCGCTGCCGTCCCACCGCCGCCGCGGCCCGCGGAGCCCATCCGGGGCCCGCGCAAGCCCGTCCGCGCCGCCGCCCGGCCCGCGCCTCGCCGCCGCCAGCGCCCGCCATGCCCGGTCGCCGCTGCTCCTCCCGTCTGCGCCGCCTCGCCAGACCGCGCCCCTTCGGCCGTCGCCTCCTCGCCGCCCGCCGCCCGGGATCTCTCGCGCCGCCGCCGCACGCCCGTCCGCCGCCCGTGCCCTCTGCCGCCGGCCTCGCCCGCGCCTCCATCCCCACCGCTCGGCCATGTCCTCACCGGCCGCCGCCCGCGCCGTCCCGGCGAGCTCCCTCCACCGCCGTCCCAGCGCGCCGCCAGTCGGATCCGGTCAGATCCGGGCCGGGGCCGCCTCCACGCTCCTCCCCGGCATCCTCCTCGTCAACTCCGGCGTGAAACTCCGGCGAGCTCTCCGGTCAACCTCGAAGAACGTGTGAACCCTAGATCTGAGATTCGCGGGGTAATTTTCTACTAAGTCCTATTTTCCCCGATAATTTCATGCCCTGTTCATCACATCGTAACTCCTAGCATATTACTCCGCTTTGCATGCATTGTATATCAAAATGTTCACTGAGAGATGATTTTAATTTCATTCCATTGTGCCTTGCTTGTTTGAGTTCATCTAGATGCCCTAATCATCGTTGCAAGAGTGCTATATGATGTTAACTGCTGTCTATTAACAGAACTTGATGATTTGTCATTTTTGTTGCATTTGATGTGTGCATCCTATGAGCATGAGCTCTACATGTGTTTTGAACTATGCCATGTCATCTTTACAGAGGTGCAACCCATGTATTTTTGTGAGTCTTGTAGTGAGTGCATCGAGCTCGTGAAGTAGGGTACTTGCTGTTACTATTTTGCTAGGCTGAATCTGTTATTTTGTGATGCTATGTAAACCTGCTGCTACAAGTAATTCTATGCATAATCTGGAGATGTTCACTAAGGATGTTTTGTTATACATATCATACTCTATCCATCCCTACCCCTGGTTGTATTTATAGCCCGCTGTAGCTTGTTGTAATCTTGCTCTCAAGTTGCTAAATAATGGTTCTGTCAGCCTGCTAACATGAAGATCAGTTTTGCCATGAGCTTTGCTAGTGATCCATGCACTCTATGAACTTGCTCTTGCCATGTATAGATTCATACACATGTACTCTTACTGTTGGTCACCTTTTCATGCCATGTATTGCTCGATGGTGAGTGGTACAGACTCACCAACATGCCTACTTATCGTTGTTCCTGCCATGCCCTGTTTGCTGAATCTGTTAACAAAACTTGCTATGTTTACAAGGGTGCCATCATATCTGATGATCCTTTTTGGCTAATGGTCATTAAAGGACTTTTATTCTATGCATTTATTAGTATCATTCCATGCCTTAAGTTTCTATGATAAGTTCCTTTATCATGTTGTTTGATAGCTCTAAACATTGCAACCTGATGTTATTTCTGCAAAGTATGAAACTGTTATTATATGCAATCTTGCCATGTCTTTTTGAGCATGTTATAGTGATTTCTGGAGATAGCTCAGTGTTCATGTTTTGTTATGCTTTACCTATACATCATGTCCATGCCTTTTGTTCTTATGTTGAGATGTTGTAGCATATTGCTTTGATGCTTGCTAGATGCCTAGTTGCTGTTTTGGACAGCGTGTCCTTTAAATTTGTATGGAGTGTATGTGTTGAACCGTTGCTCCATTTTGAGTGTGATCTATGTGAAACTTGCCTAGTTTTGCATGTAGTTTCATATTATTTGCATGTAGTTTCATATTATCATGTTGCATCCATGTTTTGAGAGTGTTTGCTTGATGTTTGTATGCATTTTGCATCAATGCCATGGTTAACTTGTTTTGCTCATATCTTCTAGGTCGTAGCTCCGAATTAAATGAACTTTATATGTAACTTGACTAGAATCTCGTGTAGATCATTTTGGTGCATCTTAACTTGCTGTTTAACAACTTGAACATAAGGTTTATTCAGATCTGGACCTATTTCGAAATTTGCATATGAGGACTTACCGGAATTGTTATATGTTATTCCCGGCCTCATTTAAACTTGCTTTGATGTGTTGCTCTTGTATGCATCATCTCTTGCCATGAGTAGCTTCATGTAGCCTTGTCATGCATCATGCTTGGTTGTGCATAATGTCTTGTATATGTGTGGTGTGTTTACCATGTTGTGTGCTTCTCTCGATAGTTCCCGTTTCATTGCGATCGTGAGGATTCGTTCGTCTACGTTTGGTTCGTCTTCGTGGCTTCATCTTCTTCATGGACTCGTTCTTATTCCTTGCGGGATTTCAGGCAAGATGACCATCACCTTGGATCTCACTACTATCATTGCTATGCTAGTTGCTTCGTTCTATCGCTTTGTTGCGCTACCTATCTTTTGCTCTTCAAGCCTCCCAAATTGCCATGTCAGCCTCTAACCTTTTTCACCCTTCCTAGCAAACCATTGCTTGGCTATGTTACCGCTTTTGCTCAGCCCCTCTTATAGTGTTGTTAGTTGCAGGTGAAGTTGAAGATTGCTCCATGGTGGACAGGATTATGTTGGGATATCACAATATCTCTTATTTAATTAATGCATCTATATACTTGGTAAAGGGTGGAAGACTCGACCTTATGCCTAGTGTTTTCTTCCACTCTTGCCGCCCTAGTTTCCATCATATCGGTATTATGTTCCCGGATTTTGCGTCCCTAACGCGGTTGGGTGATTTATGGGACCCCCTTGATAGTTCGCTTTGAATAAAACTCCTCCAGCAAGGCCCAACCTTGGTTTTACCATTTGCCTCACCACCACCTACATTTTCCCTTGGGAG
Source organism: Triticum dicoccoides (assembly GCF_002162155.2). Lineage (NCBI taxonomy): Eukaryota > Viridiplantae > Streptophyta > Magnoliopsida > Poales > Poaceae > Triticum > Triticum dicoccoides. The sequence continues at coordinate 710,613,631 of NC_041381.1, forward strand.
TAATTAACCCGAGGGTCATCTTTATTTTAGCCCCCCCCCCCGGGCCAATGCTTGTCTAAGTGTTGGTCCGAACTGAGTAGACTGTGGGGCCCCCTCGGGGAAACTCGAGGTCTGGTTTTACTCGTAGGATGTCTCATCCGGTGTTGCCCTGAGAACGAGATATGTGCAACTCCTATCAGGATTGTCGGCGCATCGGGCGGCTTTGCTGGTCTTGTTTTACCATTATCGAAATGTCTTGTAAACCGGGATTCCGAGTCTGATCGGGTCTTCCTAGGAGAAGGTATATCCTTCGTTGATCGCGAGAGCTTATCATGGGCTAAGTTGGGACACCCCTGTAGGGTATAAACTTTCGAAAGCCGTGCCTGCGGTTATGTGGCAGATGGGAATTTGTTAATATCCGGTTGTAGATAACTCGACACCAGATCCGATTTAAAACGCATCAACCGCGTGTGTAGCCGTGATGGTCTCTTTTCGGCGGAGTCCGGGAAGCGAAAATGGTTTTGGGTTATGTTTGACGTAAGTAGGAGTTCAGGATCACTTCTTGATCATTGCTAGCTTCACGACCGTTCCGGTTGCTCTCTTCTCGCTCTTATTTGCGTATGTTAGCCATCATATATGCTTAGTCACTGCTGCAACCTCACCACCTTTACCCCTTCCTTACCCTTTAAGCTTTGCTAGTCTTGATACCCATGGTAATGGGATTGCTGAGTCCTCGTGGCTCACAGATTACTACAACAACAGCTGCAGGTGCAGGTTTTGCGATGATCATGACGCGAGAGCGATGTTGCTTGTTTTGGAGTTATTCGTCTACTTCTTCTTTGATCAGGGGATAGGTTCTAGGTCGGCAGCCTGGGCTAGCAGGGTGGATGTCGTTTGAGTTTCTGTTTGTGTTTCATCCGTAGTCGGAAGATGCTCTTATGTATGATGATGTTGTATTCGTGTGGCGTTGTATGCCTTTTGTATGTATCCCCTTCTATTATGTAATGTTGATGTAATGATATCCACCTTGCAATATGCGGTTCTATCCTTGGTGGGACCTTCGAGTCTCTTTAGGATAGTATCGCATATTGGGCGTGACATTCCCAAACCCACATGTTATACAGATCCTAAGCATGCAATGTTTAAGGATTGATCTAATGCATAAAAATTGGGTAGTAAGGAGGTATGATCAAAGTGTTACTTGCCTTGCTGATGATCCGAAAAACCTAGAGACTCGTAATAGCATGCTTTGCACTATGGGTACTTTATCGCAAACAAACAATAACATACATAAGAACTCAACTAGAAGCACGGGTAAAACTCAAATAAGAGATCTAACCATAAAGTTCAATTGAAGAACTCCGGTTTGCAAAAAGAATCAAATCAAACTGAGCAATGAAACTCAAACTACAAAAGAAACATGAGTGTTTACTAATTTGGATTAAAGTCAAATTTTACAGTACCAAAATCTTCTTCAAGTTGATTAAATAGAAAGAGGGCTTCGAGACGAATATCTAAGCGCTTCAATCACCTGATTCTGATAAACGAGCAAAAAGATAAACTAAAACGAAGATCAGGGCAGAAATTGCGATCGAAAATAATCTCAGAAAAACCTGGAATATAAAATGCGACAAACAGGATAACGAACGAACGTTCGCTATCTGCGGCTAACGGACGAACAGTGTTCGTTAAAACGAACATATGGACGAACATCCGCTATTTAACTTAACCGAAAAAGAAACAAACTGATTCTAAAAAACGAATCTAGGGTTTCGAACAACCTGATCGGTTTTCTCGCGAAAACCGGCGAAGGCGGCGGCTACCTCATCGGCGGCGGGGTTGGTGGCGGCAGCGGCGAGCGGCTCTGGCGGCGGGGTCAGCGACAGCGGGCGGCAGCGACTCTGGTGCGTGACGGGCGGCAGCGGCGACGGGCGATGGCAGGCGGCGGCGGCGACGGGAGGCGGCGACGGCGGCGGCTGGCGGCGGCGGCACGGGTGGAGGCGGGGTGGGGCTAGGGTTTGTCGGGGTCGGGCCTCCCGGCTTATAAAGGCCGGTCAGGCCAGGAGTCCTAGTCGGACACGACCCGGTTAGGTCGGTTCACTTTTTTTAAAATAATCCTGATGCAGAAAAACTAATAAAAGAAATACTAAACAGACTCCAAAAATCCTGAAATAAATTTTCATGGTCCTCTAATAATATTGCGGACAAAGTGAACATTTATCTGGGCCTCTAATGCAATTTCGAGAAACGCATTTTTTTCCTAATTCCAATAAAATAGCAATAAAAGTCCAAATAAAATTCTTATTAGATTTTAATATTTTTCCTCCAATATTTCTTTATTTTGGAGAAGTCATTTTATCCCCTCTCTTTTGTTTTCATATAAGAAATATTCGAAGAGAAAAATAATTAAAACCAAATGATCCTCTTTTCAAAATTTGAGAAAACTCAAATATGAAAATAACGAAATTCCAACTCTCTCCGTGGGTCCTTGAGTTGCTTAGAATTTCTAGGATCAACCAAAATGCATTAAAATATGATATGCAATGATGATCAAATGTATAACATTCCAAATTGAAAATTTGGGATGTTACACAAACATGTTGCATTTAAGGATGCCTTTGTTATATAAACCAGCCAACACAAATGATGTAGCGAGTGGTCTACATGCACAAGTTAGAATAGTAAATAAAGGTTATATAGACACTAACTAATAAAGTGTGTGTGCCACTTACAATAGCAACATATTATGATGATTGATTTCAGATTACTATGCATGACTTTGTACAAATAATATCTTTCTTAATTGGGCATGGATCACAAATTACTAATCTATCCATTAATTATGTTGGTCCTTCGAATATTTAATTAGTTGGTCATGGCATTCAAGACCCAAATAGCCGCATCCTCCATCAAGGAACTTCTTAATGAGGATATTGCAGGTGATAGCTTTATTCTCTCAACAATGTTGCATAAGTTTCACGCTGAGACTACTCTGGCCAAGAATGGGAAAGAAGACATTGATCTTGCTTTATCTTGTAAGGACATGCCCATAATGATTGGTCCAGGCGTACGTACCACTTTAGTAAATTAATTCCCCTTTTCTGTATATTTTGTGAGTTACACACTTGACACATAGGCAATATGAGCCACTGGTGTGAAGATCGTTGGGGTTTCATATGGATTTCATATGGTGGAGGTGGTCATGAGTGTTGGTGTTTTTGTGTATGTGTCCAAACCTATGAAACTCGATATTGTCAGGCCTATGATCCAAGAGTTCATCGATAGAACAATTAACGCATGTCATGCATGGTCTAACAAAACTAGGCAGCTTGCTTGATTGAGCAATGGAGAGAGAAATTAATGTTCCACGATCTCATATATGCATATTTGATGACTTTGCTATGTGTTATACATCGTTATGTTGTTTTATTTTATTGTACTTGTTGTAATTTAATTTTGAAGTTGATGTTAAATGTCGGTTACCATTAGTATGAATAATAAGCATATAGGCTCTATAATTATAAGCATGGGATCAATGTAATATGTAGCTCTTCAAATTTAGTTCCAGTAGTCTTTGTTAATTCATGCAACATATGGGTTGTAATGTGTCCTACATTTACTAATCTCCCACTAGAAAGTCGTTGACATGCATGTTGGTTAAATTGCTCAAGGCTTTCCTATAGCAAACACTATGATCCCATAATTTCCATAGCAACGTCCGAACATTGAACCTTATGGTCTAGTCTTTGATACACTTGCACAGTTATTGACTACATTATAAAATTTCTTGTTCTAAATATGATGTTATATTTCTTGTTTGAAAAGCCATAATAACTACATGCTATGATTAGCCATATTTATTTTGCGCAAAAGTGCAAGACACATTTTCCAATATATAAATCCAGAGCCAGGAACAAAGGCAATACACATTTAGTTTCTGATACAATGCTTGAATGGCATGGATTAAATGCTTGTTGGCTAAGGTTTGTGATAGAATCTCTGAGGGCAACCTCCACAACCACGAATTCTCCTACGTCTTCTCTGACTAACATAAGTTCAAGCACAGCACCATACACCCCCAGAAGAAAGCATCTCCCCTCCACTCATCGACGTCGTAGATAGAGACTAAGAATGTGTTGGATCTCAATTTGGATCCATATTGAGGATTACAAACTAGCAATGAGGAGGAGGACAAAAGTGGTGATAATGATGATATTGTTGAATACACTTCTGTGTTGGGAGCAAAGCATGGTAATGGATGCCTACATAAGTGGGGTGCGGTCGGCCTCGTAAGGTTGTGATATCTGCCAATGGAGGAGTGCTTCCTCTCCATTGACCAAGAGAGGGCATGGGAGACCAAGGAAGAGACACACAGTTGGCTCATCAAAGCTTCTTTTCATATTGGAGATGACACTATGACTATGAGATCCCCACCCCCCGAGGTGATTCCTTGACGCTAAAGAGATGCATGGGAGGCCAAGAAAGGAGCCAGAGGCAACGTAAATGAGTATCAAGAGAGGGCCTGGGAGGCCGAGAATATACCAATAGTCACAAGCAGACTCTTCTCCAATTGCGTCCAAAAAATAAAAAATTGCATGTAGTAAAGGCATGCGTGAAGAAGAGCCGATTATCTTGTATACACCTTTGAAATTTGACGTGCGCGGTTGACTTGATATTTTAGTAAGCTTGGTGGTGAATCTTGTCCTTGTGAGTGTTCTTATTGAGTCCCCCCCCCCTTTGTTCCCCATGTTCATCGTGTTTTACCTCCAATCCACCTCCAATTGTGATGATCGGGGCACCCCTATAGCTCTCCCCATATCATTTTATTAGCTTGGAACACGAGGATTTAGACGTCACATGTAGGGTTTCACCTATAAGACCCATATCCCTTCGACTCTCCTTGACCTCAAGACAAACTGATATTGCCATTTAGTGTAATATGTCGAGCAAACTGAAATGGAAAAGGACTTTTTTTTGTGCCATGCAATAAAATCCTATGTCAAATGATCATTCAGGGTGATTCGCAAAATTCCTTCAGGATCAAAAGGCAAGAAACAAATAATAATAAAATATTCATCCCATTATGCCAAAGACGAGTCAATGAGTTCATCAACTTTGTTCAAAATAACATGCGTCCTCCTAGTATGTATCTTCCCCGTCGGACTATGTATGACCCAATGATCATCTCATATGGTGATTCTTGTAGCTGACCCAACTCTCCAAATATGACCTATTTTGAAAGCATGTATATTCTATTAAGATCCTATTTATCAATAGTCTTGAAGTTCTCTGTAGTCTAACATATGTTATGATAGGAAATATAAGTTTCAACAATTTCTCTACAGAATGTACAAATATGGTAGTTAAAATGTTTGTGGTTCAAGGAGTAGTCACTGTTGTGGTGGGTATTCCATACAAGACGGTAACACACGCTGCATAGGACACTAACAAGGACCCAACGATGGTTGACATCCACCACACGCAAATCACTGACGGGGCAAAGGAAGAAGGTGTTATATTGTATGTCATCTGCATTTTGAATTGTAGGTCCCTATCCACACAAGCCTTCGACAAAGTTGCAGGTGATGTCTTGCCCAACGAGTTTGAGACCGCAACCAACACCCATATTTTCAATGCCTTCCTCCTTCATCCTCCCTTCATCACCAATTCCATGGCCTATCTACACTCTGATCAAAGTTCAAGAGATTCTATGGGAAATTATCAATCCATGTGTAGCAAATTCTCATATATATATATATAGGGTGGGTCTATTCTAATAACACCCCTTAAGACCTTATTCTGCACACCGAATCGCTTATTCTGCTAACAGTTCCGTACTGCAACAAAACCCAATCGAACCGCGAGGCAACAAAAAAGAAATTAACCCCACCTCGCTACTACTACCACCTGCCACCATCGTCTCAACCCACCCCCGCACTACTCCCCCTGGTCACGGGGCTCCCCCACCTCCCGACCCAGCCCCGTCCACCAACCACCCCACGCCGCCCGCCGCCGGCCACCACCCCGCGCCGCCCGCTGCCCGCCCACTTCCTCCACACCTTCTTCTTCG
>NC_041381.1:710620093-710628647 GCF_002162155.2 Triticum dicoccoides
CGCCGCCGTGCCACCCCTCCTGAGGCCCCCACCAACAAGTCCTTGCATGCCTCCCACAGCTCCCCCTGCCAGCTCCGCCCGACCCGGTGCTGCTCGGCCGCTCTCCGCCATCCGCGGCGAGCCCAGGCAACCGGATCCGGAGACCCTTCCAGCGGGGCCGCCGGCCATGCCGTGCCACCGCCAGAGCCCTAGCCCCGCCCGACGGCGCGGGTGGGTGGTGCACAGGGCGCATGGCCCGTCGCCGACGACCCCAATGGTCCACCATTGCAGCTCGTGCCGGATCACCCCGTACCCTCGCATCAGGTCCTGACACACTGACGAAGTTAATGATGGTTAAATTGATGCAGTGCGGTTGACACACTAACAAAGTTAAGGAATTTTTTGGCATTTTCAGATTTCGCTTGGGCACAAAAAGTGGAGTTCGCCTGGGTCTTCGGTGCACCGTGCAGTGCGCGCGGTGCTGGCATGTAGCGCTCACGGATCTGGCGTGCAGTGCAGTGCACCCCGGACCCTTTGCTTCAGGCGTTGTGATGTTTTGTACACGCTGGCCTGCAGCTCGCCCCCCTTGCAGCGTGCAGTTTTATTTTGCCAACAGGGAATTTGATGGCCGAGCACCCCTCGTGCTCATCTTTTTGCATGCGGTTCCCTTGTGCTATAAGTTGGTTTCACTTTTGTATATGCCAGAACAAAGAAGCATCATAAAAAAAAGAACAAAAGAAGCATCTTGTGCGTGGAGTTCCTTTTGTATATGCTTGCAATGCGGTGTGTGTATGTGTGCAGTACACCCCATTTTTCAGAAAACAAATTGTATTGTCGCATGTGGCAGTTTCACTTGTTTTCCGTATGCTTGCAATGCGGTGTATGTATGTTTGCAGTGCACTCCTGTGGTTCCCTTTGTAAAAATATTCTCTTTGTAAAAACAATAAAAAAATCAACACACAAGAAGTTCGTTTCTATTTAGATGAAGTCCACTAGTTTCTGCCCTGTGATTCACTTTTACCAACCGAAAAAATGCAGTTCTCTAGTCTGGGCCACACGGTTCACTAACTTTGACCAGGAGGTTCACAAATAAGCGTAAAAAGTTAGAAAAAGAGACAACTTACGGGGTTCACTTGCCCGTCTGATGCAGTGCGGTTTTCAGTCTTAAGCAGTGCGGTTTTCTTCCTCGTCTTCAAAAATTTATGTCCCACAAAAAAACCATGCAGTTTTCTTGTTCGTCTGATGCAGTGCAGTTTTTCGTCCGATGCAGTGCGGTTTTCAGTCGGATGAAGTACCCACGTCGATTTGGGTGTCGCGAAAAACAGTGTTCGCATTTCGGTAAATTCAAAATTCCTCTTGAACCGTAAGGAATTTGAGAGAGCGTTCTGCATGAAAAAGTTGCGTCTCGTCGATATCTTTCCAACGGCGTACAATTTGAATTATTCCGACCAGCCGTTCGTAAAAATTTCGTGAAAAAACAGCCGCTGCCTCTCGAAGTCAGCCGCACGATTTTCAAAATTAACTAAAAATTGTAAGGAATCTCAAAACCATTTCAACATATGAAAGTTGTGCCTTGTCCGTAGCTTTCCAACGGCGTATCATATGTCTCGTTTCGACAAACGGTTAGAAAACTGGAGCAAAAAAAGTACCGGAAATTTCAAAAAATTTGAAAAACAGAGTTCCGCGATTTTGTAAATTTGAAACTGCTCTTAAACCGTAATGAATTAGAGAAAGATTTATATATGAAAAAGATGCGCCTCGATGATATATATCCAACGGCGTATCATTCGCTTCGTTCCGACAAGCGGTTTAGAAAAAAAAACGCGAAAAAACGCTCGCTGCCACTCGTCATCCGCCGCACTATTTTCAAAACTGTTCTTAAACCGTGTGGAATCTTGAAAAGTGTTCAACATGTCGAAGTTGCGCCTAATCCATAGTTTTTCAATGGTATATTACACACCTCATTCCGATACACGGTTAAAAAATTAGAGCGAAAACAGTACCAAAAAAATAACGTGTGCAGTTTTTTCCGACGAGAAGTTCACTAGTCTCTATTGCAGTGCTCGTCGTCAAAATGATGCAGTGCACTTTTGTTGAGCGTGCAGTGCCGAAGTGGTGTGCAGAATAGTTATTCTGCTAATATTAGCAGAATAGACCGTCTATATATGAGAAATGGGTGTAACTACACCCGGTAGTAGGATGCATTTTCCCTATATATATATATATATATATATATATATATATATATATATATATATATATATATATAGGGTCGCGCTATTCGTCACCCGGGGTGAAGAATTCTTATTCTTCACCCCAGCCAACTCACACAATGGGTCGAACCAGTCTCCATCCACCGTAAGAATAAAATGCTTGTGAGGTAAGCTTACGTTCCTCAGAATTGGTCTCGTGCCTGTAACCCCATGATGAGAACCGATGGTGTGTGGGGTAAGATTTGGCTGCACGTGAAGTAAGATTACGGCCTATAGTAGGAAAGGAGAAATTGTGCCGTAAGATTACTGCATGTTCTTTTTGGGCAAGGGTTGCGTGGTTAGACGAGTCTGAACTCAAGTAACCAAGGGTGAGATTTGCCAAAGTAAGGTATGTGGAAACCAACATAATTAAAACTGGTTATTACTAGTAGTACTTGAGATCACAGTTGTTCATTATCTGAGCTAAACTACAAATTCATTTGCTCACAATAGCGTAACAAGCCAGAGAAGTTGGTAAGTAGCTCAGATAAGCTGTATCGGCAAGACCAATTTTTAGTATCGTTTGCAGATTAGCAAGTATAGACTGTGGGGAAAAATGCTCAGATGGCATTCCATCAGCAGTCGGAAATAAATAGCCACAAAGATAAATTTGGACCAGATATTAGACTGGAGCAAAAAGTAAATTAGATCCATGTAAGGCCGCGCTTGGATTGGCGTTTCCCAGTGATTTACAGATGTAAAATATACCCTTGTAATAGAATACGGGCGGCCCACTTGGATGATCGTTTTTGCGTTGTAAACTTTACACGTGGTTACAAATTACACTTGTATTGCCTTAGTATCCCGCAGGTTTCCAAAACACCTCTCGGTCGGTCGTTTTCCCTCGTTTCCCCTGTATTTCTCGCTCGATCTCGATCTCGGAGGACCGGAGCCACAGGGGAAGGGCCGAGGAACACGAGCCTGGACCTGGTGGGGCATCTAGCTGCCTCGCGCTGGTCTCCGGTGTTGGCGCCGCCGCACAGCTTGACCTCTCGCCGGCCGGCGAGTTGAGGCGAGGACGAGCAGGCGGCTTGCGGACACCGTCAAGACCAGCAAAAGGCCGACGAGGGCGGCTTGGTCGCCGCCGGGAAGGGCTTCTGAAGGGTGGCCGCTGGCATTCGGCAATGGGGCGGCCGGGAAGGTCAGCTTCGTCCTCGGCAGAGGGCGCCATTGGAGACGGGTGCTCAGACGAGGAGTAGTAGATGCCTAGATGGTGGTGGTGGAGGGAGGAGGAGGAGGAGGAGAAGATGGTGGCGGGGGAGGGCAACGGCGCCGCCGGCTGCTCCTGATCCATCTGTCTTCTTCCAGCAGTCAGCGGAGAAAATGGGAAGATGCAGGATTACAGGAACATCAAAACTGTGCGGCACAGGATTACGGAGGGAAGAACTACTCGGTTGTATATTACTGGGCACAAGTAAAATCCGGTTGTAATTTATATCCGGTTGTAACATTCTACAGGGCTTCCAAGCGGGGCCTAAGACATTTGCACTGCACTATTTCGAACGGCAAACAGCCGACAATGTGGGTGCCGAATCCAAGAAGCGTACAAGTAGAGTAATAGACAAGTCTCAATATCTGGCAACAAGAAAAAACATCTTGGCAAAAAAAATCATCTTCTACTATATACATAGGAGCAGGTTTCTAATTTTTGGAGAATACAAAAGTGCAGCTTGAAAGCAAGTTTTTGTACATCTGGATGCTTGAACTTCCCTAGTGAATCAAGTAAAAGATTAGCTTCATTCAAATCATGGAAGACGATGTAGGAAAGCTCTTCAGCCCTATACTGATTTGCCTTTGCCTGCAATACACGATTATCGATTAGAGATGTCAGAATTGGTGGGATAACACAATCAGAGAGCAAGTAGATTAAAAAAGGATCAATGTTACAACGGCGCTGACCATCTTCTCCATCATAATGGCGCAAGAAAAGGAAAATGACAGGATCTGGCAAAAAAACATCTCGAAAGACTTCGGATTGAACACATATAATGTGGATAAAGAGATATTGCAATCTGAGTAAATTTGTGGATGAAATCAAAGTCGAACACATGGCATTTTGTTTCTATGTTCTTTTTTGAGCATCAACATCAAGGTTTATGCCAGAAAATTGCACATGTGATGCTGTTCAGAAATTGTTACAGATTAATGATCCAGATGCTAGCATAACTGTAGAAAATTCTTGTTCAATCAAGAGTCCATATTACCCCCACACTTGTTTACACAACAACTCGCCTGCAAATAAACATAGACCACTGACTGCTGCAAGAAAACTAGTACTACTCTGTAAATAAATGTGAGACGTTTTAGGTCAACGTGGAAGTGATTTCGTGGTCAGCACTTCGACATAGGAATCCTTTTATCTTACAGTGGGCCTAGATAATTCGATCCAATTCTGAGCAAACCATCTGACCACCATGTTCATATTCAATGAAAGCACAAACAACTTTTCTGTAATAGTTAAGCTAACCCAACCAGGAGTTTCATGATCTAGATAACACTTTAACTTCACAGACCTATTATCTCTGGCGAATATGGTATTACAATCAAATTTGGATGAGAATGCCTCGAATTTGTAATCGAAATGTTAAACTTTTACTTTAATTAGCTATGCCCCAAAAAACTACATTTTGTAATGAAAACAAAACTGAATACATCTAAACTTCTTGCTAAATCTTAAACAACTGAAGCAAATATTTGCTATGAGAGAATTATTCGACACTTACTCATGTAAATTGAAGAGAGGAGAGAATACTGAAAAGCTCCGGCGGCAAAGACCTGATTGCAAACTCTCGTGGTGGGAGGAAATGCAGACCGCATAAAGAAGCATGCCAATGGCCACTGTAACCTGATGGAATCCACTACCACCCACCCCAGTGCAAAAATTAGTGAGTGTTCCTAAGAAAAACATATACTGTTATCTGTAGAAAATCTAACCGGTAAATTGTAGGTGCATCTAATGAGGCCTAAACTCCAACCCAATCCAACACACAAGTTAAATTAATTCAGAAGCATGTAAATACTGAATGATTTCCCACAGGGTACTGAAACAGAACTCCATATCTTCATTGTGGACTGAGAAAAAAAATCAAACTTAATTGCGGGTGGCACATGGCTTGCTGGTCATATGGCTAGGTTCTTCATCTTAAACGCAAGCATATAATAGGGTATAAGTGAACTTGATTGCAAGGGAAGTTGCGAACCCAAATTAGTCACAAAAAGTTCTACCAAACTGATAATTTGCAGGTATCAAATTTGCACCCCACATCCAAACAATGCATAAGCAAGTTTGTTAGCCATTTGGATAGTTCGATCGCACGATTTACCAATTTGTATCATAGAGGGCAGTCCAAAAACCAAATAAGAAACAAACATGTTGTTGTTCTAGTCTACAAGATATGGACATTGACATTGACCAAACAGAAGATATAATGGCGGGCTAGCTCCATACATTATGGATATAATATGTATATGGTAAATGAATTCTCAGCAAGAAGCAGTAGCATTAGACAGCTACAATGGTTGCTCTCTTCCCTCGCTGCATCCACGGGGATGTGCTTAGTTTCATTTTCGCCACAGTTTTGTGGCGATCGCCCTTTACAGCTTGAGTGCATCCTTTGCCATCTCTTTCATTAGGGGGTTTTGCAGGCAAAGCCCGCGACTGCCAATACCACATCGGGACTGTGCTTCGTCAGCTAAAAGAACTTCAACAAGCTCTTAGACCAACAAGTGCCATATGAGTTTCTGTACCCCGACCAGCAGGATGGTCTAATAAACAAGCATATCACAATTTGATTTCTTACTGGCATCATCCTACAAATTTAGGCATTTCGTGTAAAGGATATCTGGAACTATTCAGATAAGCCATAGAAATAAAAATATTCAGTGATTGTGACTACATCTCTAACTGACCAATTATAGACTAAAATAGCAAAATATGGGCCTCCATGGAAGGAGGAAATAATCTACAATTGGCAAAAACAAATTGTGTCCTTGGTAATCGAAACAAGCAAATGCAAATCAATGGCAATCCTCTACTAAGGGAATGCTAAGACTGATTAATTGATGACTAGTACCAAGTAAACTATAAGAATTGGGCCTCTGGAAACACATCTACAACAAAAGTAATGGTTGTGTGCATCGCTCGATGCAGAGGCCGGGGGTTATCCTCCTTTTCGGGGGGAAAATTTACAAAAAAAGTTAGATTTATGCTAGGGAAAATAAATAAGCAACAACATGAATGAACAATCCATTTTTCAAAGCCTTACAAGTTATATACTCGAAAATAATTGGATGCATGCTTGACAAAATCAGTACAGTATACTCCTTTGGCCTTCTGTCTGCCAACTTATATACACACAACCCCTTCCCAAAAAATAAACCACAACTGAAATCACATGCAGCATACTAGGTTATTTGTGAGTATAAACATTTTTACTCACTCCATATACCCTTTAGAGACATAGAACTAAAGAAGAATATCTAGCAACAGTTCCTACATGACTTGGTTAACTAGTAAATATCAGGTCAACTAGATTAAAGAAGATTGAATGCCATTTGCTAGAACCAAAATCAAAATAAAACTCTCCTTCCTTCGGGTGGAATGATAAATTACTTAAATCGGAATTACACCTATATTGTTAGTGGAATCAACCAAATATTGGGGAAAGGAGCCATAAGGATAAATGAGAAGACTTTATACAGAGCACACATCTATGACATGTTTTCCATAATAAAAGAATAAAAATACATAGGCTTCGATCGAGCATCTATAAGTTGAAGTGTCTGGGCATCGATGTTCTCTTTTACCGGCACAAATTATGTGCTCCAGTCATATTCAAGACCCATAATGAATTTAGAGAATGGCGACTGAGTGAGAAAATATAAAGCTATATTTTTAACTCGCTGAACAAATGTAACTTGATCAAGATTCCAAAGAAGATGTGGCCACAACTTCATTTCAAATGTGGAGGGGCAATTTAAGTAGAACAGACATTATAGTTTCTATTTTATAGAACTACAAATTGAAGAGAAGGACACATCACAACAGTAGGTATCACAGTTAAGATGTTGATAAGTCAGTAGTGCTACTAAGCTCACTTAGATTCCTAATGAAATATTGCCAAAACACTAAATGAGAACAGGTTAAAAACAACTTACTAACTGCCCTGATAAATTTTATTAATTGCTCGCTAGCAGCTCTAGCTTCTAAGATGGCATCACTAGACGCACTCGATTCCACGTCATTCCCAGAAGCACAACATTGGGGGCAAACCTTCATGCTAAACCCATACTGTCATGTCAATAAGCATGAAGCATCCTATTATCAAGGAAATAACACATCTAGTCAGTGTAAAAATGGAAGATACTATTGCTAATGGCTAGTAACGAAACAACACTCATTTAAGAAAATTAGAGAACAAGAATTGTCTATTGTTCTGCCATAATTCTACTCTAGCTTGTTTTATTTTGTTCTGTAGAAGGGGAAAAAATAAATTTACCACCAAACATGAGTAGCACTAAACAACCCCATTTCCATTGTAAACTACTATCCCATTACAGATGCTAAGGGGAGACACTGCAGCAGAAATTGTTTTTTTTAATTGTGTTGACATGGAAAAGAAACAAATTCAGTTAAAGTAAGAACACCGACAACAAGAATGTAAACTTTTTTTCTGTACCCCCACACTGGTCGGTGTAATTTTAAGCTCACTAGTCTAGCTACAAGAAACCAAACCTCACTAACTCTAGCTTTGAAACATCAAAATTAAAGGGGTTAGAAAAACAGGAATCAACATCTCTCAACCAAACAAAAGGAAGCTATGGGTGGTTGGCATGACGAAAGGAAGCTAGTACCTTCTAGCAACGCCCCCAAATTGCCACGATGACAGAACCCTAGGCAGATGGGTTCCGTCTTAAGTCACAACTTACTAACTGTACAATTTAGAATTTCAGATTTCAAAAGGCAAACACAATACGTTACCGCAATTCAGCACCATGTATATGCTACCTTCACATCAGTGTGCTGAAGTTGGCGTGCAGCCACTTCAAAGAGACGACGGGCTCGGTCTTTGGAACCAGGTGGGCACCCATGGCAGCAAGGCAGTGCTATGATTCCGAAAGGCACTGCGGCGACGCCCTGCACCAGATCTCCACCGCGAGCGTCAATCTAACCTTGCCCCGCACATTCGCAGAAAGAAGTACCATCAAACCGGAGGGGATTGAGGCGGGGTTGCAGCGGCAGGATTTACGGTCGCGGGGAGCATGCCAGCGGAAGTGGCGGTGAGGAGGAGGAGAGGGAGGGGTGGGGGCATCCTCCAATAATG
>NC_041381.1:710629250-710636980 GCF_002162155.2 Triticum dicoccoides
TTTCTTGATGTTCTTTTTATCCGCAGGCATGTGATCTAGGATTTCTTATATAAAAATTCTTCTTATGTGATCGAAGCATTTCATAAACTACATCGTAGATACCGACTAAGAAAGTGTGTGTACCACTTGTAGTAGCTACAAATTTGGATGATTGATTTCAACTTATTGTGCATGTTTTTGTTCAAAAAACCAGTTTATTAATTGGTCCTGGATGACCAATAAATAATCTATATATTTACTATGTTGGTCGTTTGATCCTCTAAGTAGCTGATCATGTCATTCAAGACCTAAATAGCCACATCCTTCATCATTGCTTTGCTTGATGAGAATATTGTCATCGATAACATTATTCTATCAGCGATGCTGCACAAGTTTCACTATGAGACTACTCTGGCCAATAATGGGAGAGAAGACGTCGATCTTGAGGATGTCTACAGTGGTGATAATGATGATATTCTTGAATACACTTCTGTGTTGAGAGCAACGCATGGTAATAGACACCCACATAAGTTGGGTGTGACCGGCCTCATAAGGTTGTGATGTCTACCAATGGAGGAGGTGCTTCCTCTCCATTGACCAAGAGAGGGAAGGGGAGACCAAGGAAGATACACACTGTTGGCTCGTGACAAGCTTCTATTCAGAATGGAGACAACACTATGACTACGAGACCCCCCTGGTCCCCCGAGGTTATTTCTCAACACCAAAGAGATGCATGGGAGGCCAAGAAAGGAGCCCGAAGCAACGTCAACGAGTATCTAGAGAGGGCTTGGGAGGCCGAGAAAGGACCAACAGTCACTAGCAGATTCTTCTCCAATTGGGTCCAAATGATAAAAAATGCAGGCAGTAAAGGCCCGAGTGAAAAAGAGCCGATCATTTTGTATACACCTTTGAAACTTGACGTGTGTACTTGAATTGAGATTTGAGTATCTTGGTGGTGAATGTTGTCCTTGTGAGTGTTCTTATTGAATCCCCCTCTCATTTGTTCCCCATGTCATGTTTTACCTCTAATCCACCTCCAATCGTGATGGTCGACCCCTATAGCTCCCTCTGTATCATTTCCTTAGCTCAGAACACGAGGCATTATATGTCACATGCAGGGTTTCACCTATAAGAGTCGTACCCCTTTGACTCTCCTACACCTCGAGACGAATTAATATCCCCATTTATTGTAATATGTCAAGCAAACCGAAGTGGAAAAGGACTTTATTTTGTTCTAGGCAACAAAATCCTATGTCAAATGATCATTCGAGGTGGTCTGCAAAATACTTTCGAGATCAAAAGGCAAGAAACGACTAATAATGAAAACTTCATCCCATTATGCCAAACCAGATACAATGAGCCTTGTTCAAAATAACATGTGTCTTCCTAGTCTGTATCTTCCCCGTCGGACTATGTGTGACCCAGTGATCATGTCATATGGTGATTTTCTAGCTGACCCAATGATGTCTACTACGCAACTTTATTCTTGTAGACTCGTGTTGGGCCTCCAAGCGCAGAGTTCTGTAGGACAGTAGCAATTTTCCCTCAAGTGGATGACCTAAGGTTTAGCAATCCGTGGGAGGCGTAGGATTTAGATAGTCTTTCTCTAGCAACCCTGCAATCAAATACAAGAAATCTCTCATGTCCCGAACACACCCAATACAATGGCAAATTGTATAGGTACACTATTCGGCGAAGAGATGGTGATAAGAGTGTAGTATGGATAGTAGATATGAGTTCCTGTAGTGCGAACTATAAAAAACAGCAAGGTAGTAAATAGTA
This sequence comes from Triticum dicoccoides, assembly GCF_002162155.2. Lineage (NCBI taxonomy): Eukaryota > Viridiplantae > Streptophyta > Magnoliopsida > Poales > Poaceae > Triticum > Triticum dicoccoides. The sequence goes on from NC_041381.1 coordinate 710,631,012, forward strand.
AAACAGAGCACAAACGGTATTGCAATGATGGAAAATGATGCCTAGGGTGCATACTTTCACTAGTGCAATCTCTCAACAATGCTAACATAGTTGGATCATACGATTATCCCTCAAAGTGCAATAAACAATCACTCCGAAGTTCCTATTAGCGGAGAACAAAAGATAGAAATTTTTTGTAGGGTACGAAACCACTTCAAAGCTATTCTTTCCAATCAATCTATCCTAGAGTTCATACTAAAATAACACAAAGCTATTATTTCCGATCAATCTAACCAAGAGTTCGTACTAAAATAACACCATATGGCACACATCAACCAACTCTAATGTCACCTAGATACTCCAATGTCACCACAAGTATCTGTGAGTTAATTCTACGATATGCATCAAACAACTTCATGATCATAATATTCAATCCACACAAAGAACTACAAGGAGACCCCAAAGTTTCTATCAGAGAAAAGATAATAAAAACGTGCATCAAGCCCTACGCATATATTACCCCAATGTCACCTCAGGAATCCGCAAGTTGAGTGCCATAACATACATCAAGTGAATCAATATGATAACCCATTGTCACCTCAAATATTCTTACCACAAGACATACATCATGTGTTCTCAGATTTGAACATTCAATCCGACAAGACAAAACTTCAAAGGGTAAAGATTCAATTCATCACAAGATAGAGAGGGGAAAACACCATATGATACGACTATATTAACAAAGCCCGCGATACATCAAGATCTTGACATCTCAAGAACACGAGAGAGAGAGAGAGAGAGAGAGAGAGAGAGAGAGAGATTAAACACATAGCTACTGGTACAAACGCTCAACCCCGAGGGTGGACTACTCCCTCCTCATCATGGTGGCTGTCGGGATGATGAAGACGGCCACCGGTGATGATTCCTCCCTCCGGCAGGGTGCTGGAATAGGGTCTAGATTGGTTTATTCTGTCTACAAAGGCTTACGGCGGCGTAACTTCTCATCTAGGGTCTTCGCGAGTGCTTTTGGAATATTTGACGATTTACAGGGCGAACAGGGGGTGCGGGAGGCCACCGAGGTGGGCACAAACCACTGGGGCGCGCCTGGGGGCCAAGCGCACCCTGGTGAGTTGTGCCCCCCTCGGGGCACCCCCACAGGTGCTGCTCTGGCCCAATGGATGTCTTCTGGTCCATAAAAAATCCACAAAAAATTTCGCGGTGTTTGTACTCCATTTGATATTGATTTCCTGCAATGTAAAAAACAAGCAAAAAACAGCAACTGGCACTGGGCACTGGGTCAATATGTTAGTCCCCAAAAATGATATAAAGTTGCTACAAAATGATTGTAAAACATCCAAGAATGATAATATAACAGCATGAATACTTCGTAAATTATAGATACGTTGGAGATGTATCAACATCCCCAAGCTTAATTCCTACTCGTCCTCGAGTAGGTAAATGATAAAAGAAATAATTTATGAAGTGTGAATGCTAGCAAAGTGCACAAGTTTGATCAATGACAATTTCAATCACTTTTCCTAGCATCACAACAGCAATTTTTTCTTATAAAACTTCTCATGTTAAAGTAGCAACCAATTCACATGTTAAGGTTCAAACAATGAATTCTCTTGAAACTCAACAACCTAGATTCTTAGTCAGCAAACAATTGCAATTCAACTTATTAAACAGAGTCTAAGTAAGAGCTCCACATACTCAACCATCATATAGTATTCTATGATTGCTAACACTCACCGCATACACATGAGCAAAACATTTCAACCGGACACATAGAAAGATAGGGGCTTATAATTTCGCCTCCCAACATATTCACCTCAAGGGTGATGTCAACAATAATAACTCATGCTACCCATATCCAACTAGATATATGTGCCTAGATCTTTCCTCACCACATGATGCTTGCCAAAAGACAAAAATAAAAAGGAATGGAGAGAAAAACTTTGACTCTTGCATGAAAGTAAATACATAAAAGTAAAAGATAGGCCCTTCGTGGAGGGAAGCAGAGGTTGCCATACGCTTTTGTTTGTATGCTCAATCCCTTAGTGCAAGAGAATGTCACGTTATATTGCCCCTTATGATGGCAACCTTTATTATGCAATTTGTCGCTTTTATTCTTCGCCATCACAAGTTCGTACAATGCTCAATTTTCTCTTACACTAAATGATCTAACACTTTTAGAAGCAATCTTTATTGCCTTATTGCATCGATGACAACTTACTTGAAGGATCTTACTCAATCCATAGGTAGGTATGGTGGACTCTCAAAACAAGATTTGGGTATAAGGGTTTTCGGATGCACAAGTAGTATCTCTACTTGGTGCGGAATTTTTGGCTAGCAAAGATAGGGGCAAGCAACACATGTTGAAGGATCTATGATAATATAACTTCTATGTGAATATGAACAAACATAAATCATTACGTTGTCTTCCTTGTCCAACATCAACAATTTTGGCATATAATGTTTTGATGGGGGCTCACACTCACAAAAGATTTCCAAGATAGTGTATTTTCATGTGAAAGTTCACTTCCTTCTACCAATCATTCATGAATCGCTTGTATGACCAATAGTCTGATTGTCAAGCTTCAAAATATTTCACTTTCTAAACCCAATGTGAAGCTACCGCTAGGCATGATATGAACATGCAATTTCAACTTCATGATATTCAATTCATTCAACAATTTACTCATAGGATATAAGTGAAGCACAAGAGTAAATGAAAAGCTACTCCAAAAACATATAATTGAAGATCAAGCGAGTAGTTAAGTAAATAGGTAGCTAATTGTGGACTCTCTCTTATTTAAAAACTTTCAGATTTAAGTATTTTATTAAAATAGCAAGCAAAACAAAATAAAATTACATTCCAAGAATAGCACAACTCATGTGAATAAGCAAAAACTTAGGCTCAGCCGATACTAACCGATAATTGTTGAAGAAGAAAGGTGGGATGCCTACCTGGGCATCCCCGAGCTTAGATGCTTCAGACTTATTGGAGTATTATATTGGGATACCTTGGGCATCCCCAAGCTTGAGCTTTTGTGTCTCCTTAATTCCTTTTATATCAGGGTTTCCCTAAATCTTAAAAACGTCATCCACACAAAACTCAACAAGAACTCGTGAGATAAGTTAGCATAAATCAATGCAATAATCTTATCATTCTCTATTGTAGCAAATGACTAAAATTATTATTCAACATTTCATACTAAATGCCTCTTCATATTTAATACTCCTATCCTCAAATAGAATCATTACACAAGCAAACATATGCAAACAATACAAACATAAGAGCAATCTGTCTAAATAGGACAGTCTGTAAAGAGTGCAATATTCAACATACTTAACTAACTCCAGAAATTCTAAACAATTACCTCACTGTAGAAAATTTATTATATCTTAGTATGCAAAAAGTTTCAACATTTTAAAACATTCTGACTTTTCTCGGGAAATTTTGCAACAGCGATAAACTTTATGTTTTAAAACAGCAACTCATATACTTGCAAAATATGCATGGCAAAGGCTATACTTCACATTTTTATTGAAGTAAAAGATGGAAAACTTATTATAAACAACAGAAATAAAATTCTAATAACACAAAATGATGCTCCAAGCAAAACACATATCATGTGATGAATAAAAATATAGTCCCAAGTGAGGTTACTGATAATGTTGAAGACGAAAGAGGGGATGCCTTTCGGGGCATCCCCAAGCTTGGTTGCTTGGATATTCCTTGAATGTTGCTTTGGGGGTGCCTTGGGCATCCCCAATCTTAGGGTCTTGTCACTTCTTATTCTCCTCATATTGATATCTCACCCAAAACTTGAAAACTTCAATCACACAAACTTAACGGAACTTCGTGAGATAGGTTAGTATGATAAAGACAAATCATTCACTTTGGTACTGTCAAGATAAGATTAATAATTATTTCCACACAATTCCTAACGTACCTTATCATTTCCACAATTTATATTGAGAAATATAAGCCATGGAATCTAGGAAACAAGCAAACTATGCATTGAAAACAGAATCTGTAAAAAAACAGAACAGACTGTAATGATCTGGAAAACAACCATACTTCTGCTACTCAAAAAACTATGAAAAATTAGGACAACATAGGGAATTTGTATAGATATCACCTGTAAAAATATTCAGATGAAAATCACGTTCAATTGAATTTTGACAATTCCTGCACTGGGCGCAAAAGTTTCTATTTTTGCACAGATTCAAGTCAACTATCATCCACGCTATCCCAAAGGCTTTACTTGGCACTTTATTGAAACAAAAGAAATAAAACATCATTACTACAGAAGCATAATCATGTGAACACATAAAAGCAGTAGGGGTAAATGTTGGGCTGTCTCCCAACAAGCATTTTTCTTTAATGCCTTTTAGCTAGGCATGATGATTTCAATGATGCTCGCATAGAAGATAAGAATTGAAACACAAAGAGAGCATCATGAAGTTTATGACTAGCACATTTAAGTCTAACCCACTTCCTATGCATAGGGGTTTTGTGAGCAAACAACTTATGGTAACAAGAATCAACTAGCATAGGATGGCAAAACAATTGCAACTTCAAAACTTTCAACATAAAGAGAGGAAACTTGATATTAGTGAGAAGGGCATATGTTCCTCCCTCATAATAATTTTTAGTAGCATCATGAATGAATTCAACAATATAACTATCACATAAAGCATTCTTTTCATGATCCACAAGCATAGAAATTTTATTACTCTCCACATAAGCAAATTTATTCTCATGAATAGTAATGGGAGCAAAGTCAACAAAATAACTATCATGTGACTAAAAACTAAAATCATGATGACAAGTTGCATGTTTATCCTTATTCTTTATAGTATACATGTCATCACCATAATCATCATAGATAGAAACTTTGTTCTCATAGTCAATTGAAACCTCTTCGAAAATAGTGGATTCATCACTAAATAAAGTCATGACCTCTCCAAATCCACTTTCACCAATATTGTGAAAAGATTCAACACCCTCAAAAATAGTGGGATCATTACCTAAGTTGACACTGTTCCAAACCCACATTCATCAACGTAATCATCATAAATAGGAGGCATGCTACCATTATAACAAATTTGCACATCAAAACTTGGGGAATAAAAATATCATCTTCATCAAACATAGCATCCCAAGCTTATGGCTTTGCATATCATTAGATTCATGGATATTCAAAGAATTTATACTAGCAACACTGCAATCATGCTCATCATTCAAATATGCTTTTTCAAACATTTTATAGAATTCTTCTTCTATCAATTGAGCACAATTTCCCTTTCCATCATTTTCACGAAGACTTTATAAAGATGAATAATATGATGCAACCTCAATTCCATTTTTTTGTAGTATTGTTTTACGAACCAAACAAGTGATAAAACAAGAAACAAAAAGATTCAAATGGAAGATCTAAATATATACCTTCATGCACTCACCTCCCCGGCTACGGCGCCGGAAAAGAGCTTGATGTCTACTATGCAACTTCATTCTTGTAAACTCGTGTTGGTCCTCCAAGCGTAGAGCTTTGTAGGACAATAGCAATTTTCCCTCAAGTGGATGACCTAAAGTTTATCAATCCGTGGGAGGAGTAGGATTAAGATAGTCTCTCTCAAGCAACCCTGCAATCAAATACAAGAAATCTCTTGTGTCCCCAATGCACCCAGTACAATGGCAAATTGTATAGGTGCACTAGTTCAGCGAAGAGATATTTCAAAGCAAGTTACATGAAAAAATTGCATATGAGCCCATAGTTTTTGTTATATTTGTAAAATACGTACATATTTGTACGTAAAAATGATCATACTCAAAAAATGGTACATACTACCTAAAAATTAGTATATATACTACCTAATCATTGTTATATACTACATACTACACGTACATACTCTCAGTTCCGACAGATACTACATACAACATACAAAACGCAAGTGGTGGTAACTACCACTGCTTGTAG
>NC_041381.1:710637195-710658932 GCF_002162155.2 Triticum dicoccoides
ATTTCTCAATGCCAAAGAGATGCACGGGAGGCCAAGAAAGGAGTCAGAAGCAACGTCAACGCGTATCACAAGAGGGCTGGGAGGTCGAGAAAGGATCAACAATCACTAGCATATTCTTCTCCAATTGGGTCTAAAAATTAAAAAATACAGGCGGTAAAGGCCCTAGTAAAAAGAGTCGATCATTTTGTATACACCTTTGAAACTTGATCGAAGTTCAATAGATTCTATGGGAAATTATCCATCCGTGTGTAGCAAAATCTCTTATATATTGTTGTTATCCAAACTACAACATTTCCTTTTGAATTTTTCTTGATGTTCTTTTTATCCAGAGAAATGTAATCTAGGATTTCATGTATAAAAATACTTGTTATGTGGCTGAATCATTTCATAAACTACATTGTAGATACTGACTAAGAAAGTGTGTGTACCACTTGCAATAGCAAGAAATTTTGATGATTGATTTCAAGTTATTATTCAAAAAATCAGTTCATTAATTGTTCACGGATGACCAATAACTAATCTATATATTTACTATGTTGGTCGTTGGATCCTCTAAGTTAGCTGATCATTTCATTCAAGACCTAAATAGCCACATCATTCATCATTGCTTTGCTTGATGAGGATATTGTCATCGATAACATTATTCTATCAGCGATGCTGCACAAGTTTCACTATGAGACTACTCTGGCCAAGAATGGGAAAGAAGACATTGATCTTGTGGATGTCTATGGTGGTGATAATGATGATATTATTGAATACACTTTTGTGTTAGGGGAAAGCATGGTAATGGACTTCCCCATAAGTTGGGTGCGACCGGCCTCATAAGTTTGTGATGTCTGCCAATGGAGGAGGTGCATCCTCTCCATTGACCAAGTGAGAGCATGGGAGACCAAGGAAGAGACACACTGTTGGCTCGTTACAAGCTTCTTTTCAAAATGGAGACGACACTATGACTATGAGACCCCACCGCTCCCCGAGGTGATTTATCAACGCCAAGGAGATGCACATGAGGCCATGAAAGGAGCCAGAAGCAACATCAACGAGTATCAAGAGAGGGCTTCCGAGGCAGAGATAAGACCAACAATCACTAACAGACTCTTCTCCGATTGGGTCCAACCAATAAAAAATGCAGACAATAAAGGACCGAGTGAAAAAGAGATGATCATTCTGTATACACCTTTCAAACTTGACGTGCGTACTTGAATTGAGATTTGAGTAGCTTGGTGGTGAATCTTCTCCTTGTCAGTGATCCTATTGAGTCCCCCTCTCCTTTGTTCCACATACCTTGTTTTACCTCTAATCCACCTCCAATTGCGATGATCGGGACACCCCTATAACTCCCTCTGTATCATTTTCTTAGCTTGGAAGACGAGGCATTATATGTCACATGCAGGTTTTCACCTATAAGACCCGTATCCCTTCGACTCTCCTTGACCTTCACACAAATTAATATTCCCATTCAGTGTAATATGTCGAGCAAACTGAAGTGGAAAAGGACTTTGTTTTGAGCTATGCAACAAAATCCTATGTCAAATAATCATTCAAGGTGATTTGCAAAATTCTTTCATGATCAAAAGGCAGGAAACGACTAATATTTCCAATGTCTTCCTCCTTCGTATTCCCTTCATCAAAAATTCCATGGCCTAACTACACTTTAATCGAAGTTCAAGAGATTCTATCGGAAATTATCCATCCATGTGTAGCGAAATCTCTTATATATTGTTGTAATCCAAAGTACAACATTTCCTTTTGGCTTTATCTTGATGTTCTTTTTATCCACATGCATGTGACATAGGATTTCTTATATAAAAATATTTGTTATGTGATTGAAGCATTTCATAATGTATATAGTAGATACTAACTGAGAAAGTGTGTTACCACTTGCAATAGCTACAAATTTTGATGATTGAATTCCACTTATTTTTCATGTTTCTGTTCAAAAAAATCAGTTTATTAATTGGTCATGGGTCACAAATTACTAATATATATACTTGTTATATTGGTCATTGGATCCTTTGACTAGCTGATCATGTCATTCAAGACCTAAATAGTCACATCCTTAATCATTGCTTTGCTTGATGAGGATATTGTCATCGATAACATTATTCTATCAGTGTTCTTGCACAGGTTTCACTATCAGGTTACTCTAGCCATGAATGGGAAACAAAACATCGATCTTAAGGATGTCTACAGTGGTGATAATGATGATTTTATTGAATACACTACTGTGTTGGGAGGAAAGCATGGTAATGGACGCTCACATAAGTGGGGTGCGGCCGGCCTCATAAGGTTGTGATGTCTGCCAATGGAGGAGGTGCTTCCTCTCCATTGACCAAGTGAGGGCATGGGAGACCAAGGAAGAGACAAATAGTTGGCTCGTGAGATGCTTCTTTTTAGAATGGAGACGACACTATCACTATGAGACCCCCGCCCCCCGAGGTGATTTTTCGACGCCAAAGAGATGCAAGAGAGGCCGTGAAATGAGACATAAGAAATGACAACGAGTATCAAGAGAGGGCCTAGGAGGCCGAGAAAGAACCAACAATCATTAGCAGAATCTTCTCCAATTGGGTCCAAGAAATAAAAATTTGCAGGTAGTAAAGGCCCGGGTGAAAAAGTGTCGATTATTTTGTATACCCCTTTGAAACATGAAGTGCACAGTTGACTTGAGATTTTAGTAATCTTGGTGGTGAATCTTGTCCTTGTGAGTGTTCTTATTGAGTCCGCCGTTTTGTTACCCATGTTCATTGTGTTTTACCTCTAATCCACCTCCATTTGAGATGATCGAGGCACCCCTATTGCTCCCCCATATCATTTTCTTAGCTTGGAAGACGAGGAATTATATGTCACATGTTGGGTTTCAACTATAAGACCCGTATCCCTTCGACTCTCCTGGACCTCAAGACGAACTGCTATTCCCATTAAGTGCAATATGTCGAGAAAACTAATGTGGAAAAGAACTTTGTTTTGTGCAACGCAACAAAATCCTATGTCAAATGATCATTCAGGGTGATTCTCAAAATTCTTTCAGCATAAAAAGGCATGAATCTACTAATAATGAAATATTCATGCCATTATGCCAAAGAGTCAATGAGCTTATCAACTTTGTTCAAAATAACATGTGTCTTCCTAGTCTGTATCTTCCCTGTCAGACTGTGTGTGACCCAATGATCATCTCACATGGTGATTCTTGTAACTGACCCAACTCTCCAAATATGGCCTATTTCGAAAGCATGTATATTCTATTAAGATTCTATTTTGAAGTTCTCTGTAGTCTGACATATGTTAAGATAGGCAATATAAGTTTCAAAAATTTCTCTACCGAATCTACCAATATGGTAGTTAAAATGTTTGTGGTTCAAGTTGTAGTCACTGTTGTGGTGGGTCTTCCATAAAATATGGTGGCACACACCACATAGGACACTAACAAGGACCCAACCATGGTCAACACATCCACCACACGCAAATCCCTGAAGGGGGGAAAGGAAGAGGGAGTTTTAGTGTATGTCATCTGCATTTTGAACCATAGGTCCCTATCCACACAAGCCTCGGCTAAGTTGCAGGTGATGTCCTGCCCAACGAGTTTGAGACTGCAACCAACACCCATATTTTCAACTCCTTCCTCCTTCGTCTTCCCTTCCTCACCAATTACATGGCCTAACTACACTCTGATCGAAGTTCAAGAGATTCTATGGGATATTATCAATCTGTGTGTAGCAAAATGCAATATATATATTGTTGTTATCTGACTTTTTCTTGATGTTCTTTTTATCCACAGGCATGTGATCTAGGATTTGTTATATAAAAATACTTGTTATGTGATCAAATCATTTCATAAACTACATTGTAGATACTGACTAAGAAAGTGTGTGTAACAATTGCAATAGCTACAAATTTTGATGATTGATTTCAACTTATTGTTCACGTTTTTGTTCAAAAAATAGTTTCTTAATTGGTCACTGATGACCAATAACTAATCTATATATTTATTAGGTTGGGAGAAACGCATGGTAACGGATGCCCACATAAGTTGGTTGGGACCGACTGTCGGTGTCAAAACCGGCGGATCTCGGGTAGGGGGTCCCGAACTGTGTGTCTAAGGCTAATGGTAATAGGAGGCAGGGGACAAGATGTTTTACCCAGGATCAGGCCCTCTCGATGGAGGTAATACCCTACTTCCTGCTTGATTGATCTTGATGATATGAGTATTACAAGAGTTTATCTAGCGCGAGATCGTAAAGGCTAAACCCTAAGAGCTAGCCTATGATTATGATTGTTCTTGTCCTACGGACTAAAACCTCCGGTTTATAGAGACAACGGAGGAGGCTAGGGTTACACAGAGTCGGTTACAAAAGGAGGAGATCTAATATCCAAATCGCCAAGCTTGCCTTCCACGCAAAGAAGAGTCCCATCCGGACACGGGACGAAGTATTGAATCGTGTATCTTCATAGTCCAACAGTCCGACCAAAGTATATAGTCCGGTTGTCTGGATACCCCCTTATCCAGGACTCCCTCAGTAGCCCCTGAACCAGGCTTCAATGACGATGAGTCCGGCGCGCAGATTGTCTTCGGCAATTCAAGGCGGGTTCCATCTCTGAATACTCCAAGATAAGCTTCAAACACATGAATCGTGTCCGGCTCTGCAAAATAAATTCCACATACCACCGTACAGAGCATAATATTCCATAAATCCAATCTTCTGACAGCTTTTCCTAGCGTGATATCACGCCGTGGCCCGGTTACTACGAACCATTTCTCCCAGCCTGCCACTACACGTGTTGCGAGGCGGTTTTATTGGCACGTCTTGTCGAAGCAGAGATTATGTTCCCCTTACTGCGGGATTCTCATCAATACGTGTGTGGGTAACCCAACTACGCATGTTGGTATGATTCCTCAATTTTAGGCAAGTCCCAAACGGTCACGCCGAGAACGCTTGATATTCACCCCCTTTATAGAGGGGCCGAGGCCTATCCATTTCTTACCACGCTTGCGCCTTTCCGCATCTCGAGTTCCAACACCCGAAGCTCAAGCTTAGGCACTTCAGACCTCCAATCATGTCCGGATCCAACCTTCAAGATCGGTGGATGGCCTCCTCTGTCACAGAGGAGGACATTGCGAAGCTCAGGGAGCCAAATATCTGACCGCTGATGTCAAGCATAGGCTTCCTGCTCCAGGGCAGGTCATCCCCACTCCCGAACCCAACGAGAGCATTGTATTCGTTTCTTACTTCCTCCTAGGCTTAGGCTTTACCCTTGATCCCTTCGTGAGAGGGATCATGTTCTATTATGGGCTAGATTTTCATGATCTAGCTCCGGATTCCATCCTTCACATCTTGTTGTTTATCATTGTGTGTGAAGCCTTCCTCCATATCACCCCACACTTCGGCTTATGGCTCAAGACCTTCAACGTAAAGCCGAAGGTGATCGAGGGGCGACACGTGGAGTGCGGAGGCGCTGCAATAAGCAGGAACGCCGATGTCCCATGGCCAGAGGGTTCCTTCCCGGAGGTGTCCGATCTGTGGCAGCGGAGGTGGTTCTATGTCACAGCTCCCCGAGGCACGAAGTGGGCGGCTGCCCCCGCCTTCCGCTTGGGCCCTCCACCTCAACTGGTGTCATGGTCCAACATGGGACTGGACTGGGGGCCTGCTAATGACGTACCGACACTGCAGAGCCACATTCGGGAGCTACTCGAGGGGGATATCAGTCTTGTCAGAATCATTCAGGTAATGCTAGTTCGAAGGGCCCTGTCGTGCAAACGTCGACCTCTCCGGATGTGGGAGTTCAATCCAGAAGGTCCGTGAACCATTCAGCACTTCTTCGGCATGACGCTCGAAGGGATGTATAAGTTATTCTTCGGACCACGAGTAAAGTGTCCAGACACCATCGAGGATGCGGGCCTGAGCTGCAACCGCCCAGATACCCAAGTAAGTAACCCTGAATCCGAAAACACTTTGTTTATATTTACCATAACATTATTCTGAAAATTGTCCGCAGCCAGGATTGGCTTAGCAAGGCGGAGAGGATCAGGTGTCCGGCCCCACTTCCCAAAGGTTCGCCTAGTCCTGCAATAGCCAGGATGCTTAGACGTGCGCTAAGCCAAGGGCCTTCAGGGAAAGGGGAAGAGAAGAATAGAGAAGCCGAGCTTCACACATTGCACATCCAAACCGGGGGAATTACTGTCTCCACGAAGGAGGATAATCGGGGAGGTGAATCCAAGGTTTCCACCCCCCGCGGGAAGAAAAGGGCTGCCTCCGAAGACTTGGAAAAGGAGGTGCCTAAACAAGGGAAGAGAACTTCAACAGGGGGCCCTGTCCCGAAGGGCGTCCTCACCGCATCATGCCCGCAAACGGGCCAGCCCTCCATCGAGTTGTAAGTTAATCGTGAATAAAAGCTATTGCTTCCTCCTCTGAGAATAATAACCAGGATCTATCCTTTGCAGTTCGGCTAGTAGCTCTTCTCGACAGAGTTCGTCTTCGGGAAACCCCACCTGCCTCTCCGCCCCATGGGGCGGGCGTGTTGGGGAACGTAGTAATTTCAAAAAAATTCCTACGTACATGCAAGATCATGGTGATGGCATAGCAACGAGAGGGGAGAGTGTTGTCCATGTACCCTCGTAGACCGTAAGCGGAAGCGTTATGACAACGCGGTTGATGTAGTCGTACGTCTTCACGATCCGACAGATCCAAGTACCGAACGTACGGCACCTCCGAGTTCAGTACACGTTCAGCTCGATGACGATCCCCGGGCTCCGATCCAGCAAAGCTTCGGGGATGAGTTCCGTCAGCACGATGGCGTGGTAACGATGATGATGCTCTACCAGCGCAGGGCTTCGCCTAAACTCCACGACGATATGATCGAGGTGGAATATGGTGGAGGGGGGCACCGCACACGGCTAAGGAACGATCCGTAGATCAACTTGTGTGTCATGGGGTGCCCCCTACCCCGTATATAAAGGAGGGAGGTGGGAGGCCGGCTGGCCCTTGTGGGCGTGCCAAGGAGGAGGAGTCCTCCTCCTAGTAGGAGTACGACTCCCCTTTTCCTACTCCTACTATGAGGGGGAAGGAAGGGGGAGAGGAGGGAAGGAAAGAGGGGGGCGCCGCCCCCCCTCCTAGTCCAATTCGGACCAGAGGGAGAGGGGGGGCGCGGCCCACCCTGGCCGCCCCTCTCTCTTTCCACCAAGGCCCATGTGGCCCATTATCTCTCCCGGGGGGGTTCCGTAACCCTCCGGCATTCCGATTTTCTCCGAAAATGTCCGGAACACTTCCGGTGTCCGAATATAGTCGTCCAATATATCAATCTTTATGTCTCGACCATTTCGAGACTCCTCGTCATGTCCGTGATCACATCCAGGACTCCAAACAAACTTCGGTACATCAAAACTTATAAACTCATAATAAAACTGTCATCGTAACGTTAAGCGTGCGGACCCTACGGGTTCGAGAACTATGTAGACATGACCTAGAACTATTCTCGGTCAATAACCAATAGCGGAACCTGGATGCCCATATTGGTTCCTACATATTCTACGAAGATCTTTATCGGTCAAACCGCATAACAACATACGTTGTTCCCTTTGTCATCGATATGTTACTTGCCCGAGATTTGATCGTCGGTATCCAATACCTAGTTCAATCTCGTTACTGACAAGTCTCTTTACTCGTTATGTAATGCATCATTCCGTAACCAACTCATTGGTCACATTGCTTGCAAGGCTTATAGTGATGTGCATTACCGAGAGGGCCCAGAGATACCTCTCCCACAATCGGAGTGACAAAACCTAATCTCGAAATACGCCAACTCAACATGTACCTTCGGAGACACCTGTAGTACTCCTTTATAATCACCCAGCTACGTTGTGACGTTTGGTAGTACCCAAAGTGTTCCTCCGGTAAACGGGAGTTGCATAATCTCATAGTTACAGGAACATGTATAAGTCATGAAGAAAGCAATAGCAATATACTAAACGATCAAGTGCTAGGCTAACGGAATGGGTCATGTCAATCACATCATTCTCCTAATGATGTGATCCCATTAATCAAATGACAACACATGTCTATGGTTAGGAAACATAACCATCTTTGATTAATGAGCTAGTCAAGTAGAGGCATACTAGTGACTATATGTTTGTCTATGTATTCACACATGTATTATGTTTCCGGTTAATACAATTCTAGCATGAATAATAAACATTTATCATGATGTGAGGAAATAAATAATAACTTTATTATTGCCTCTAGGGCATATTTCCTTCAGTCTCCCACTTGCACTAGAGTCAATAATTTAGATTACATAGTAATGATTCTAACACCCATGGAGTCTTGGTGCTGATCATGTTTTGCTCGTGAGAGAGGCTTAGTCAATGGGTCTGCAACATTCAGATCCGTATGTATCTTGCAAATTTCTATGTCTCCCACTTGGACTTGGTCCCGGATGGAATTGAAGCGTCTCTTGATGTGCTTGGTCCTCTTGTGAAATCTGGATTCCTTTGCCAAAGCAATTGCACCAGTATTGTCACAGAAGATCTTCATTGGTCCCGATGCACTAGGTATAACACCTAGATCGGTAATGAACTCCTTCATCCACACTCCTTCATTTGCTGCTTCCGAAGCAGCTATGTACTCAGCTTCACATGTAGATCCCGCCACGACGCTTTGTTTAGAACTGCACCAACTTACAGCTCCACCGTTTAATAAAAACACGTATCCGGTTTGCAATTTAGAATCGTCCGGATCAGTGTCAAAGCTTGCATCGACGTAACCATTTACGACTAGCTCTTTGTCACCTCCATATACGAGAAACATATCCTTAGTCCTTTTCAGGTATTTCAGGATGTTCTTGACCGCTGTCCAGTGATCCACTCCTAGATTACTTTGGTACCTCCCTGCCAAACTTATTGCTAAGCATACGTCAGGTCTGGTACACAACATTGCATACATGATAGAGCCTATGGCTGAAGCATAGGGAATATCTTTCATTTTCTCTCTATCTTCTGCTGTGGTCGGGCATTGAGTTTGACTCAACTTCACACCTTGAAGCACGGGCAAGAACCCTTTCTTTGCCTGATCCATTTTGAACTTTTTCAAAATTTATCAAGGTATGTGCTTTGTGAAAGTCCTATTAAGCGTCTTGATCTATTTCTATAAATCTTGATGCCCAATATGTAAGCAGCTTCACCTAGATCTTCCACTGAAAAACTTTTATTCAAGTATCCCTTTATGCTATCCAGAAATTCTATATCATTTCCAATAATATGTCATCTACATATAATATCAGAAATGCTACAGAGCTCCCACTCACTTTCTTGTAAATACAGGCTTCTCCAAAAGTCTGTATAAAACCATATGCTTTGATCACACTATCAAAGCGTTTATTCCAACTCCGAGATGCTTGCACCAGTCCATAAATGGATCGCTGGAGGTTGCACACTTTGTTAGCACCTTTTGGATCAACAAAACCTTCTGGCTGTATCATATACAACTCTTCTTCCAGAAATCCATTCAAGAATGCAGTTTTGACATCCATTTGCCAGATTTCATAATCATGAAATGCAGCAATAGCTAACATGATTCGGACAGACTTAAGCATCGCTACGGGTGAGAAAGTCTCATCGTAATCAACCCCTTGAACTTGTCGAAAACCTTTCGCAACAAGTCGAGCTTTATAGACAGTTACATTACCATCAGCGTCAGTCTTCTTCTTAAAGATCCATTTATTATCAATGGCTTGCCGATCATCGGGCAAGTCAACCAAAGTCCATACTTTGTTCTCATACATGGATCCCATCTCAGATTTCATGGCCTCTAACCATTTTGCGGAATCTGGGCTCATCATCGCTTCCTCATAGTTCGTAGGTTCATCATGGTCAACTAACATGGCTTCCAGAATAGGATTACCGTACCACTCTGGTGCGGATCTTACTCTGGTAGACCTACGAGGTTCAGTAGAAACTTGATCTGAAGTTTCATGATCAATATCATTAGCTTCCTCGCTAATTGGTGTAGTTATCACAGGAACCGGTTCTTGTGATGAACTACTTTCCAACAAGGGAGTAGATACAGTTATATCAGCAAGTTCTACTTTCCTCCCACTCACTTCTTTCGAGAGAAAATCCTTCTCTAGAAAGGATCCGATTTTAGCAACAAAAATCTTGCCCTCAGATCTGTGATAGAAGGTGTACTCAATGGTCTCTTTTGGGTATCCTATGAAGACACATTTCTCCGATTTAGGTTCGAGCTTATCTGTTTGAAGTTTCTTCACATAAGCATTGCAGCCCCAAACTTTAAGAAACGACAACTTTGGTTTCTTGCCAAACCACAGTTCATAAGGCGTCGTCTCAACGGATTTTGAAGGTGCCCTATTTAACGTGAATGCGGTCGTCTCTAAAGCATAACCCCAAAACGATAGCGGTAAATCAGTAAGAGACATCATAGATCGCACCATATCTAGTAAAGTACGATTACGACGTTCGGACACACCATTTTGTTGTGGTGTTCCGGGTGGCGTGAGTTGCGAAACTATTCCGTATTGTTTCAAATGTAAACCAAACTCGTAACTCAAATATTCTCCTCCACAATCAGATCGTAGAAACTTTATTTTCATGTTACGATGATTTTCCACTTCACTCTGAAATTCTTTGAACTTTTCAAATGTTTCAGACTTGTGTTTCATCAAGTAGATATATCCATATCTGCTCAAGTCATCTGTGAAGGTGAGAAAATAACGATACCAGACTCGAGCTTCAACATTCATTGGTCCACAAACATCAGTATGTATTATTTCCAACAAATCAGTTGCTCGCTCCATAGTTCTGGAGAACGGCGTTTTAGTCATCTTGCCCATAAGGCATGGTTCGCAAGTAGCAAGTGATTCATAATCAAGTGATTCCAAAAGCCCATCAGTATGGAGTTTCTTCATGCGCTTTACACCAATATGACCTAAACGGCAGTGCCATAAATAAGTTGCACTATCATTATCAACTCTGCACCTTTTGGTTTCAACACTATGAATATGTGTATCACTACTATTGAGATTCAATAAAAATAGACCACTCTTCAAGGGTGCATGACCATAAAAGATATTACTCATATAAATAGAACAACCATTATTCTATGATTTAAATGAATAACCGTCTCACATCAAACAAGATCCAGATATAATGTTCATGCTTAACGCTGGCACCAAATAACAATTACTTAGTTCTAAAACTAATCCTGATGGTAGATGTAGAGGTAGCATGCCGACCGCGATCACATCGACTTTGGAACCATTTACCACGCGCATCGTCACCTCGTCCTTAGCCAATCTTCGCTTAATCTGTAGTCCCTATTTCGAGTTGCAAATATTAGCAACAGAATGAGTATCAAATACCCAGGTACTACTGCGAGCATTAGTAAGGTACACATCAATAACATGTATATCACATATACCTTTGTTCACTTTGCTATCCTTCTTATCCGCCAAATACTTGGGGCAGTTCCTCTTCCAGTGTCCAGTCTGCTTGCAGTGAAGCACTCAGTTTCAGGCTTTGGTCCAGACTTGGGTTTCTTCTCTTGAGCAGCAACTTGTTTGATGTTCTTCTTGAAGTTCCCCTTCTTCTTCCCTTTGCCCTTTTTCTTGAAACTGGTGGTCTTGTTAACCATCAACACTTGATGCTCCTTCTTGATTTCTACCTCCGCGGCTTTTAGCATTGCGAAGAGCTCGGGAATAGTCTTGTCCATCCCTTGCATATTATAGTTCATCACGAAGCTATTGTAGCTTGGTGGCAGTGATTGGAGAATTCTGTTAATGACACTATCATCAGGAAGATTAACTCCCAGTTGAATCAAGTGATTATTATACCCAGACATTTTGAGTATGTGTTCACTGACAGAACTATTCTCTTCCATCTTGCAGCTATAGAACTTATTGGAGACTTCATATCTCTTAATCCGGGCATTTGCTTGAAATATTAACTTCAACTCCTGGAACATCTCATATGCCCCATGACATTCAAAACATCGTTGAAGACCCGGTTCTAAGCCGTAAAGCATGGCACACTGAACTACCGAGTAGTCATCAGCTTTGCTCTGCCAGACGTTCTTAACGTCGTCAGTTGCATCAGCAGCAGGCCTGGCACCCAGCGGTGCTTCCAGGACATAATTCTTCTGTGCAGCAATGAGGATAATCCTCAGGTTACAGACCCAGTCTGTGTAATTGCTACCATCATCTTTCAACTTTGCTTTCTCAAGGAACGCATTAAAATTCAACGGAACAACAGCACGAGCCATCTATCTACAACAAACATAGACAAGCAAAATACTATCAGGTACTAAGTTCATCATAAATTTAAGTTCAATTAATCATATTACTTAAGAACTCCCACTTAGACAGACATCTCTCTAGTCATCTAAGTGATCACGTGATCCAAATCAACTAAACCATGTCCGATCATCACGTGAGATGGAGTAGTTTCAATGGTGAACATCAATATGTTGATCATATCTATTATACGATTCACGCTCGACCTTTCGGTCTCCGTGTTCCGAGGCCATATCTGTATATGCTAGGCTCGTCAAGTTTAACCCGAGTATTCCGCGTGTGCAACTGTTTTGCACCAGTTGTATTTGAACGTAGGGCCTATCACACCCGATCATCACGTGGTGTCTCAGCACGAAGAACTTTCGCAACAGTGCATACTCAGGGAGAACACTTCTTGATAATTAGTGAGAGATCATCTTAAAATGCTACCGTCAATCAAAGCAAGATAAGATGCATAAAGGATAAACATCACATGCAATCAATATAAGTGCTATGATATGGCCACCATCATCTTGTGCTTGTGATCTCCATCTTCGAAGCACCATCGTGATCACCATCATCACCGGTGCGACACCTTGATCTCCATCGTAGCATCGTTGTCGTTTACGCCATCTATTGCTTCTATGACTATCGCTACCGCTTAGTGATAAAGTAAAGCAATTACAGGGCGTTTGCATTTCATACAATAAAGCGACAACCATATGGCTCCTGCCAGTTGCCGATAACTTCGGTTACAAAACATGATCATCTCATACAATAAAATATAGCATCACGTCTTGACCATATCACATCACAACATGCCCTACAAAAACAAGTTAGACGTCCTCTACTTTGTTGTTGCAATTTTTACGTGGCTGCTACGGGCTTAGCAAGAACCGTTCTTACCTACGCATCAAAACCACAACGATAGTTCGTAAAGTTAGTGCTGTTTTAACCTTCGCAAGGACCGGGCGTAGCCACACTTGATTCAGATAAAGTGAGAGAGACAGACACCCGCCAGCCACCTTTAAGCACAAGTGCTCGTAAAGGTGAAACCAGTCTCGCGTAAGCGTACGCGTAATGTCGGTCCGGGCCGCTTCATCTCACAATACCGCCGAACCAAAGTATGAAATGCTGGTAAGCAGTATGACTTGTATCGCCCACAACTCACTTGTGTTCTACTCGTGCATATAACATCAACGCATAAAACCTAGGCTCTGATACCACTGTTGGGGAACGTAGTAATTTCAAAAAAATCCTACGTACACGCAAGATCATGGTGATGGCATAGCAACGAGAGGGGAGAGTGTTGTCCATGTACCCTCGTAGACCGTAAGCGGAAGCGTTATGACAACGCGGTTGATGTAGTTGTACGTCTTCACGATCCGACCGATCCAAGTACCGAACGTACGGCACCTCCGAGTTCAGCACACGTTCAGCTCGATGACGATCCTCGGGCTCCGATCCAGCAAAGCTTCGGGGATGAGTTCCGTCAGCACGACGGCGTGGTGACGATGATGATGCTCTACCGGCGCAGGGCTTCGCCTAAACTCCGCGATGATATGACCGAGGTGGAATATGGTGGAGGGGGGCACCGCACACGGCTAAGGAACGATCCGTAGATCAACTTGTGTGTCATGGGGTGCCCCCCTGCCCGCGTATATAAAGGAGGGAGGGGGGAGGCCGGCCGGCCCTTGTGGGCGCGCCAATGAGGAGGAGTCCTCCTCCTAGTAGGAGTAGGACTCCCCTTTTCCTACTCCTACTAGGAGGGGGAAGGAAGGGCGAGAGGGGGGAAGGAAAGAGGGGGGCGCCGCCCCCCTCCTAGTCCAATTCGGACCAGAGGGAGAGGGGGCGTGCGGCCCACCCTGGCCGCCCCTCTCTCTTTCCACCAAGGCCCATGTGGCCCATTATCTCTCCCGGGGGGGTTCCGGTAAGCTCCGGCACTCCGGTTTTCTCCGAAAACGTCCGGAACACTTCCGGTGTCTGAATATAGTCATACAATATATCAATCTTTATGTCTCGACCATTTCGAGACTCCTCGTCATGTCCGTGATCACATCCGGCACTCCGAACAAACTTCGGTACATCAAAACTTATAAACTCATAATAAAACTGTCATTGTAACGTTAAGCGCGCGGACCCTACGGGTTCGAGAAATATGTAGACATGACCTAGAACTATTCTCGATCGATAACCAATAGCGGAACATGGATGCCCATATTGGTTCCTACATATTCTACGAAGATCTTTATCGGTCAAACCGCATAACAACATACGTTGTTCCCTTTGTCATCGGTATGTTACTTGCCCGAGATTTGATCGTCGGTATCCAATACCTAGTTCAATCTCGTTACCGACAAGTCTCTTTACTCGTTATGTAATGCATCATTCCGTAACCAACTCATTGGTCACATTGCTTGCAAGGCTTCTAGTGATGTGCATTACCGAGAGGGCCCAGAGATACCTCTCCGACAATCGGAGTGACAAAACCTAATCTCGAAATACGCCAACTCAACATGTACCTTCGGAGACACCTGTAGTACTCCTTTATAATCACCCAGTTACGTTGTGACGTTTGGTAGTACCCAAAGTGTTCCTCCGGTAAACGGGAGTTGCATAATCTCATAGTTACAGGAACATGTATAAGTCATGAAGAAAGCAATAGCAATATACTAAACGGTCAAGTGCTAGGCTAACGGAATGGGTCATGTCAATCACATCATTCTCCTAATGATGTGATACCATTAATCAAATGACAACACATGTCTATGGTTAGGAAACATAACCATCTTTGATTAATGAGCTAGTCAAGTAGAGGCATACTAGTGACTATATGTTTATCTATGTATTCACACATGTATCATGTTTCCGGTTAATACAATTCTAGCATGAATAATAAACATTTATCATGATGTGAGGAAATAAATAATAACTTTATTATTGCCTCTAGGGCATATTTCCTTCAGGGCGACCCTGAGGTGTCGTCATGGAGGAGTCTGGATCCGTCAAGGCCGGAAGCTAATACTTCGGCCGCCCCGGGCCCGGAGTGTTCGGCTCCCATGGGGTTCGGGACAGTCCGGTGCTCGGCCGGACACACTGACGAGCCTTCTGGAGCAAGCTGCTTTATCGGAGGATCACCGTACATTAATGGGTACGGTGTTTGAGAAGATTTCATCCGCCACAAGCGGGTTGAATGAAGCTTTTATGATCCTGCTCAAAGGCTTTGAGGTACGTAATGAAATACGTAATTTTTTGGTTGTATCGCACGCGCTAGGTGTGCTCCGTATAGATAGTAGCCCCTGAGACTCTGGTTGCCAGCCCTAGGCGGCAAACGGAGGATCACACTCTCAAGTAATGATCACACTATATTCATGCGCAGGTGGCTAAGGGTCCGACAATAGACCGGACCGCTGAATTCGCCGAATTGAGGTGACAGATTGATGTGGTGGACGCCGACCTCACGCTTGTGAATGAACGGCTTGACGAGTCATAGAGTATGTGCTCTTTTTTCCTCATTTGTTATAGGAAATATTAAGAGAATCATAATGTTAATGTGATATGATTTTGGCTGCAGGCGGAGCTGCTACCGTGGAGGCCCTGAGGGCGGAACTTGCCCTAGACAAGGAACAAGCCGGGGCTAGCAATGCGGCTGCCCTAAAGGCGGCCAAAGATTTGAGAGCCGAACAGGCTGCTCATCGCCGAAGCGAATATAAAATAGCCGAGATGGCTATGGAGCTGAAGAACGCCACCGGCCGGTATGAGCTCCTTGAAAAGTAGAATCAGGCGAAGTCGGCTGACCTGAAGAAGGCCCTTGATGCGGCCAAGGAGACGCGTTCTGAA
The DNA here is from genome assembly GCF_002162155.2 of Triticum dicoccoides. NCBI lineage: Eukaryota > Viridiplantae > Streptophyta > Magnoliopsida > Poales > Poaceae > Triticum > Triticum dicoccoides. Next base: position 710,653,312 of record NC_041381.1, read on the forward strand.
ATTAGAGACGCGCGGGAGGAGCTTCGACAGGCCGGAGAAATCCCGGCTGGAAACCCCTATTTGTTGTGGATGAAGTTCTTAGATCCAAAGTACGCTCCTCTGGATAGGCTTTGGAGTGCTGCAGATGCGTATGCGGATCTGGCAAAAGGTACGGCTGATGCGACCAAGTTATTCAAAGATCACAAAGATAATGAAATAGAAAGGTTGTTCTGGTCGCAATCCAGTGCTCCAACGCGCTCGTTGCCATTGAGTGAGAGGATGGCCGCTATGGCCGAGCTCCATAGGTTGTCCGATCTTGCAATGAGGTCTGTAATAGACCATCTATGGCCGAAGGGACCGAGGTCGGGCAGTTATTTTGGTTTAGTGCAACAATTATTTGGCGCCGTATCGCGAATCGATGCCATGAAAAGGTCGGCGTGCATGGAGGGTGCGCGGATGGCTCTTGCCCGTGTTAACATGTATTGGGCGGATATGGAGGCCACTGGCGTTGCAACCCAGAGTCCGGCAGGAAGCCAGGACCCAGCCGAGCACTATTTTGAGCAGGTCACAGAAGGTGCCCGTTTAATAGAGGCTCAGTGCTCGAAGAATGTCATGTTCGAGTGACAAATTGTTCAATTGTAAAAACAATTCTATTTAGATTATAAAGGCTATGTTTATACTTTTGCCCGAAAGTTTTATAGTGCCTCCTGTGCGGCCTTTTTTCAATATGTATACATCCTGAAAGTTAGCAGTCGTTGGCTTCAGCCCCCACGCATATAATGCGGGGGTGTTCGCAAAAATGTGCGTAATCACACTTGATCCAATGTCTTGGTCCAAGGAGGTGATCGCACGTCGAACTAGGCAACCGGACTATATAGCTTTAACACTTTCACTTAGCCATAGGAGTTTGACGGTGTGGCTACTATATAGCCCCTGGTACCTTCGCGTGCATCCGGATACGGGCGCGTATGTACATGACCGCGAAACGGTCCTTCGTTAATGCGGAGAAATCTCGAAGATTCCGATTAGTCCTCGAGTGGTTGACCAGTCTCTCGCTGTATCATGACAGTCGGTTTTCGGCTTTCTCTACTGAGGTGCTAGTCCGGAATAACCAGGACACAATCGCACTAGTTCTCCTTTGGCCGTCTTAGCCGATATAACGGAACATAAGGCAGCAAACCCAGGAACCGGGCAAACCCAACATTTGACCAAAGACATGGTTCGGAGTTGATGCATATAAGGCCAAACTCGCGACGCTGAACACTCCCAAAGGTATTCGGACCTTATAACATATGCTGGGCTGGGTAGCGCCCTTGATTATGAACCCTGTATTTCCAGGTATGTGCATTAACCGGTCGTGGCGAAATGCCAATAACGCCAGTATCCCCTATGGGTGTATTGAATACCCGTGGGCAAGCAACAAGAGATAGTAAAAAAGGTTTATGAAGGGGCTTAATCTAAAGAGAAACCTTTGAGCGGGGCCCTGCTGCACGTCTGCGCCTTTGTCTCCATTGTGCCGTGTCCTGGAAGGGTGTCGCATGAATGGCGCCTGTAAAAAGGAAAACTCATGCAAAAGAGTATGGCGTAAGCATGCGAAAAGTTGGTTTATTCTCAATGGATAGTAGAAATTTGAGATATTGGCATGTTTAATAAGGTCAAGCCAAATTATGGGCTTTATTACATGTTTGCAGCCCCTGGTTCCATCTATGGGGGGAATATGTATAGCACCCGGCTCAGTTTTATCTGGGCTGTTACCGACGGTGGTGCGCCGGACTCGTCTAACTGTGTTTGTGGTCTTAACGACCAATCATGCAGTCTGATAGGAGAGGCCGTTTAGTGTCCGGCTTCTAGAGCCGCCACATACTCTTCCGCACGTAGGGAACGCTCTGTGTTTCTGCTAACAGTGATGACGCCACGCGGACCAGGCATCTTGAGTTTAAGGTAGGCGTAGTGCGGTACTGCGTTGAAGCGAGCAAAGGCCGTTCTTCCGAGTAATGCATGATAACCGCTTCGGAAGGGAGCGACGTCGAAGAGTAATTCTTCGCTTCTGAAATTGTCGGGAGAACCGAATGTCACCTCTAATATGAGGGGAGCCCCTGCAGCAGGCCTCAACGCCTGGTATCACTCCTTTAAAGGTGGTGTTACTTTGGCTGATTCTGGATGGGTCTATCCCCATCTTGCGGACAGTGTCCTGATATATAAGATTAAGACTACTGCTGTCGTCCATGAGGATGCGAGTGAGATGGTATCCATCGATTATTGGGTCGAGCACCAAGGCAGCCGATCCTCCGTGCCGGATACTAGTCGGGTGGTCCCTATGATTGAAGGTGATCGGGCAGGCCGACCAGGGGTTGAATTTGGGGGCGACGGGTTCTACAGCATATACATCTCTGAGCACGCGTTTGCGCCTTCTCTTTGGTATGTGAGTCGCGTAGATCATGTTTATTGTTTTGACTTCTGGTGGGAATTTTTCTGTCCCTCAGTGTTCGGCTGGCGAGGCTCATCCTCGTCTTCACTTGGTGTTTCTCTTCCCATGTTTTAGGCATTTAACTTGCCAGCCTGCTTGAAGACCCAGCATTCTTTGTGAGTGTGATTCATAGGTTTTTTGGGGGTGCCATGAATTTGGCACAATCTGTCCAGGACTTTGTTCAGGCCGGACGGTCCTTCTTTGCTGCCTTTAAATGGCTTCTTTCGTTGACCGGGTCGAGAGCCCCTGAATCCGGCGTTGACCGCTGTGTTGTCCGGACTGTCTTCCTTGTTTCGACGCTTGTTTTTATTGCAGCGTGGCTTCCTATTGTCATCCCTAATTTCGGATGTGCCCGGGTCACTGGTGCCTCTACGGGCGAACCAGCTGTCCTCACCCGCACAGAAACGGGTCATAAGGCTTGTTACGGCCGCCATTGTCCTCGGCTTTTCTTGGCCAAGGTGTCTGGCAAGCCACTCGTCTCGGATACTATGCTTGAAGGCCGCTAGGGCTTTGGCATCCGGACACTCGACAATTTGATTCTTCTTGGTGAGAAATCTCTTCCAAAGCTTACGGGCTGACTCTTCGGGCTGTTGTATTATGTGACTTCAATCATCTGCATCCGGAGGTCGGACATAGGTCCCTTGAAAATTGGCCCTGAAAGCGTCCTCAAGTTCCTCCCAACTTCCGATTGAATTTTCGGGGAGGCTTTTCAACCAGTGTCGAGCTGGCCCTTTCAACTTGATGGGTAGATATTTGATGGCGTGGAGGTCATCCCCACAAGCCATGTGGATATGAAGGATAAAATCCTCAATCCAGACCCCAGGGTCTGTCGTTCCGTCGTATGCCTCTGTGTTCACGGGTTTGAATCCCTGTGGAAATTCATGATCCAGCACCTCGTCGGTGAAGCACAGAGGGTGCGCCGCCCCTCTGTATCTGGACATGTATTGGCATGCTGTCGACTGGTGTTGTGTACGGTGTTGATTCCGGACTGGTGCGCAATCAGTGTGATCGTCTTGGTGACCATAATTCCGCGCCGGAGCATGTCCTCTAGATCCATAGATGGACCTGGTCGCGCCGGCCTTTTTGTTCAGGAGCTCACATAAATCGTGTGCATCATCAGTAGCTGCTCTATCGTGGCCATGAAGTGATTGGTCCGGCCGATTGGCTGTATTGTTCTTCGACGGAATGGGCTCTACGGCTTCATCGTCGAATTTGGGCAGCAGCTTGCGCTTTGGGTAGCTCTTTGTATGGCGATCGTCGCCGTATTTTTCTTTGGTGTCTAGCACTTTTTTCCACCTGCGGTTGAGCGTAGCCTGTGTGGCCTTAGGCTCCTCGCAGTGGCCATCAGCCTTCTGCGGAGGTTATCTTGTTCCAGGCGTTTTTCCGGGATGATGAATGCATCATCGTCCGGACTGTCCTCCTCTCCGGAGGCAGGTTGGTGGGTTCGACCCTCGGGATCGCTGTGATTGGGCGTCTGCTTCGGGCTATGTTTGGCGTGACCTGGCTCATCCCGCTCCATCGCTGGGTCCATATGGTCGTTGTTGCCTTCGGAGCCGACCGGGGTGTCAATTTTCCTTTTGCTATTATCACTATTTTTACTATGACTGGACTTGGAGCGGCGCCTGCATCGTCGTTTTGGCTTTTGTCCGGGGAATTATCCTCCGTTGTGTCCTTTTTGTCGCCGTTGTTCTCCTTGGGCGTGTCCACCATGTATATATCATATGATGAAGTGGCAGTCCAGCGCCCCGTGGGTGGTGGCTCCAGATCGTCCCCTGCGTCGGCATCCATACCGTCTATGTCGTCGGAGTCGAAGTCAAGCATGGCTATTAGATCATCGACAGTGGCTATGAAGTGGCTGGTGGGTGGGCTGCGATTTTCCTCGTCGTCCGTATCCCACTCGAGCCGGACATAGTTCGGCCAAGAGTCTTCTGACAAAGAGAGAGACCTTAAAGAGTTTAGCACATCGCCGAAGGGCGAGTGCTGGAATATATCCGCGGCAGTGAATTCCATGATTGGTGCCCAGTTAGCTTCGATGGGCACGGATGCGTGCGGTTCAGAACCCAAGGCCGGAAACGAGTTCGGGGGTCCGGCAACACAGACTTCCTTAGAGGTGGAGTCTGTGTCTGGCTCCAACGCCGTTGGGTATGCGGCCTCCGTGGCGGGGTCCATCCGCCGGTCCTCGGACGATGCGCTCTGCCCCGAATTTAGGTCCAGGGCTGTCGTAGGTGCGATATCCCGAATAATGTCCGACAGCAGATCTAAGTCATGATCGTCGCGACCATTCGGCGCTCTTGACATAGGCCCGAATCCTTCGAATATCAAGTCTCCGCGGATGTCGGCCGTGTAAACCAAGTTTCCAAACCTGACCTGATGGCCAGGGGGTAGTTGTCGATCTGCTCCAGATGGCCAAGCGAATTGGCCCGCAGTGCGAAGTTGCCGAACACGAAGATCTGTCCGGGGAGAAAAATCTCATCCTGGACCGCGTTGTTGTTGATGATTGAAGGAGCCATCGAGCCTTATAGCGACGACACAGAGGAACTCTCAATAAAAGCACCAATGTCGGTGTCAAAACCGGCGGATCTTGGGTAGGGGGTCCCGAACTGTGCGTCTAAGGCTAATGGTAACAGGAGGCGGGGGACACGAAGTTTTACCCAGGTTCAGGCCCTCTTGATGGAGGTAATACCCTACTTCCTACTTGATTGATCTTGATGATATGAGTATTACAAGAGTTGATCTACCACGAGATCATAGAGGCTAAACCCTAAGAGCTAGCCTATGATTATGATCGTTCTTGTCCTACGGACTAAACCTTCCGGTTTATATAGACACCGGAGGAGGCTAGGGTTACACAGAGTCGGTTACAAAAGGAGGAGATCTAATATCCGAATCACCAAGCTTGTCTTCCATGCAAAGAAGAGTCCCATCCGGACACGGGACGAAGTCTTGAATCTTGTATCTTCATAGTCCAACCGTCCGACCAGAGTATATAGTCCGGCTGTCCGGATACCCCCTTATCCAGGAATCCCTCACCGACCTCATAAGGTGGTGATGTCTACCAATGGAGGAGGTGCTTCTTCTTCATTGACCAAGAGAGGGCATCGGAGACCAACGAAGAGACACACTGTTGGCTCGTTAGAAGCTTCATTATAGAATGGAGTCGACACTATGACTATGA
>NC_041381.1:710659188-710663914 GCF_002162155.2 Triticum dicoccoides
GGTGATTTCTCAACACCAAAGAGATGCATGGGAGGCCAAGAAAGGAGTCAGAAGCAACGTCACTGAGTATCGAGAGAGGGCCAGGGAGGCCGAGAAAGGAGCAAAAATGACTACCAGACTCTTCTGCAATTGATTCCAAAAAAAACATACATGCAGTAAAGGCCCGAGTGAAATAGAGCCAATCATTTTTTATACACCTTTGAAACTTGACGTGCGGAGTTGAATTGAGATATGAGTAGCTTTGTGGTGAATCTTGTCCTTGTGAGAGTTCTTGTTGAGTCCCCCTCCCCTTTTTCCCCATGCCGTGTTTTAACTCTAGTCCATGTCCAATCAGGATGATCGAGGCACCCCTATAGCTACGCCGTATCATTTTCTTAGCTTGGAACACAAGACATTATATGTCACATGCAGGGTTTGACCTATAAGACTCGTATCCCTTCGACTCTCCTTGACCTCAAGAGGGATTTATATTCTCATTTAGTGTACTATGTCGAGCAAACTAAAGTGGAAAAGGATTGTTTTGTGCCACGCAACAAAACCCTATGTCCAATGATCATTCAGGGTGATTCGCAAAATTCTTTCAGGATCAAAAGGAAAGAAACGACTAATAATGAAAACATCATACCATTATGCCAAAGCAGAGTCAATGAGCTCATCAACTTTTTTCAAAATAACATGCGTCTTCCTAGTCTGTATCTTCCCCGTCGGACTATGTGTGACCCAATGATCATCCCATATGGTGATTTTTTTAGCTGACCCAACTCTACAAATATGACCTATTTTGAAAGCATGTATATTGTATTAAGATCCTATTTAGCAATAGTCTTGGAGTTATCTATAGTGTAACATATGTTAAGATAGGAAATATACATTTCAACAATTTCTCAACCAAATGTACAAATATGGTAGTTAAAATGTTTGTGGTACAAGGAGTAATCACTATTGTGGTGGGTATTCCAGACAAGATGGTGAAGCACGCCACATAGGACACTAACAAGGACCCAACCATGGTCGACACATCCACCACACACAAATCCCGGGTGGTTGGAAAGGAAGAGGGAGTTGTATTGTATGTCATCTGCATTTGGAACCAGAGGTCCCTATCCACACAAGCCTTCGGCAAAGTTGCAGGTGATGTCCTGCCCAATGAGATTAACACCGCAATTGACACCCATATTTTTAATATGTTCCTCCTTCGTCTTCCCTTCATCACCAATTCCATGGGCTAACTGCACTTTGATGAAAGTTCAAGAGATTCTATGGAAATTATACATCCATGTGTAGCAAAATCTCTTATATATTGTTCTTATCCAAAGTACAACATGTCCTTTTGAATTTTTCTTCACATTCTTTTTATCCACATGCATCTGATCTAGGATTTCTTATATAAAAATATTTGTTATGTGATCGAAGAATTTCATAAATTACATAGTAGATACTGACTAAGAAAGTGTGTGTACCACTTGCAATAGCTACAAATTTGATGATTGTTTTCAACTTATTGTTCATGTTTTTCTTCAAAAAAGATCAGTTTATCAATTGGTCATGGATCACAAATAACTAATCTATATGTGTGGAATGTTGGTCGTTGGATCCTCTAAGTAGCTGATCATGTCATTCAAGACCTAAATAGCCACATCCTTCATCATTGCTTTGCTTGATGAGGATATGATTGTCAATAACATTATTCTATCAGCCATGCTACACAAATTTCACTATGAGACTACTCTAGCCAAGAATGGGGAAGAAGACGTCGAACTTGAGGATATCTATTGTCATCATAATGATGATATTGTTGAATACACTTATGTGTTGGGAGCAAAGCATGGTAATGGAAGCCCACATAAGTGGGGTGCGACCGGCCTCATAAATGGGGTGCATACCATGTATCATTTTCTTAGCTTGGAACACGAGGCTTTATATGTCACATGCAGGGTTTCTTCTATAAGACCCATATCCCTTCAACAATCCTTGATCTCTAGACGAATTGATATTTCTATTCAGTGTATTATGTCGCGCAAACTGAACTGGAAAAGGACTCTGTTTTGTGCCATGCAACAAAATCCTATGTCAAATGAGCATTCAGGGTGATCCGCAAAATTCTTTCAGGGTCAAAAGGCAAGAAACTACTAATAATGAAAAATTAATCCCATTATGCCAAAGAAGATTCAGTGAGCTCGTCAATTTTGTTCAAAATAACATGCATCTTACCAGTCTGTATCTTACCCATCGGACTATTAGTGAACCAATGATCATCTCATATGTTAATTTTTGTAGCTAACCCAACTCTCAAAATATGACCTATTTTGAAAGCATGTATATTGTATTAAGATCCTATTAGCAATAGTCTTGAAGTTCTCTATAGTGTTAAGATAGGAAATATAAGTTTCAGCAATTTCTCAACCTAATGTACAAATATGGTAGTTAAAACATTTATGGTTCAAGGATTAGTCAATGTTGTGGTGGGTATTTGCATTCAAGACGATGACACACGCTGTATAGTACACTAACAAGGACCCATCCATGGTTGACACATCCACCACACACAAATCCGTGATGTTGGGAAAGGAGGAGGGAGGTGTAGTGCATGTCATATGCATTTGGATCCGGAGGTCCCTATCCACACAAGCCTTAGGCAAAGTTGCAGGTGATGTCCTGCCCAACAAGATTGAGAACGCAATCGACACCCAAATTTACGATCTGTTCCTCCTTTATCTTCCCTTCATCACCAATTCCATGGCCTAACTACACTTTGATCAAAGCTTAAGAGATTATGTGGGAAAGTATCTATCCATGTGTAGCAAAATCTCTTATATATTGTTGTTATCCAAAGTACAACATTTCCATTTGACTTTTTCTTGATGTTCTTTTTATCCCCATGCATGTGATCTAGGATTTCTTATATAAAAATATTTGCTATGTGATTGAAGCATTTCAAAAACTACATAGTAGATACTGACTAAAAAAGTGTATGTACCACTTGCAATAGCAAGAAATTTTGATGATTGGTTTCAACTTATTGTTCATCTTTTTTTTCAAAAAAATCACTATCAATTGGTCATGGATGACAAATAATTAATTTATATATATATTTTGTCGACCGTTAGATCCTCTAGCTGGTTAATCATGTCATTCAAGACCTAAATAGCGACATCCTTCATCATTGCTTCGCTTGATGAGGATATTGTCATCGATAACATTATTCTATCAGCGATGCTGCACAAGTTTCACTATGAGACTACTCTAGCCAAGAATGGGAAAGAAGACGTCAATCTTGAGGATGTCTATAGTGGTGATAATGATGCTATTGTTGAATACACTTATGTGTTGGGAACAAAGCATAGTAATGGACGCCCACATAAGTGGGGTGCGGATGGCCTCATAAGGTTGTCATGTCTGCCAATGGATGAGGTGTTGCATATCCGTTGGCCAAGAGAGGGCATGGGAGACCAAGGAAGAGACAAACAGTTGGCTTGGCGCCAAAGAGATGCACGGGAGGCCAAGAAAGGAGCCACAAGAAACATCAATGAGTATCAAAAGAGGGCCTGGGAGGCCGATAAAGGACCAACAATCACTACAGACTCTTCTCCAAATGGGTCCAAAAAAGAAAAAGAAAATGCATGTAGTAATGGCTCGAGCGAAAAAGAGCCAATTATTTTGTATACACCTTTGAAACTTGACATGTGTGGTTGAATTGATATTTGAGTTAGCTTGGTGGTGAACCTTATCCGTGTGAGTGTTCTTATTGAGTCTCCCTCCCCTTTGTTCCCCATGTCGTGTTCTACCTCTAATCCAGATCTAGTCGTGATGATCGGGGCACACCTATAGCTCCCCCCCCCATATCATTTTGTTACCTTCAAACAGGAGAGATTATAAGTCACATGCAGGGTTTCACCTATAAGACCCATATCCCTTTAATGCTCCTTGACCTCAAGACGAATAGATATTCCCATTCAGTGTAATATGTCGAGCAAACTGAACTGGAAAAGGACTTTTTTTTGTGCCATGCAATAAAATCCTATGTCAAATGATCATTCAGGGTGATTCGCTAAATTCCTTCAGGATCAAAAGGCAAGAAACTACTAATAATGAAATATACATCCCATTATGCCAAAGAAGAGTCAACGAGATCATCAACTTTGTTCAAAATAACATGTGCCTTCCTAGTTTGTATCTTCCCGTCAGACTATGTATGGCCCAATGATCATCTCATATGGTGATTCTTGTAGCTGACCCAACTCTCCAAACATGACCTATTTTGAAAGCATGTATATTCTATTAAGATCCTATTTAGCAATAGTCTTGAAATTCTCCGTAGGCTAACATATGTTATGATAGGAAATGTAAGTTTCAACAATTTCTCTACCGAATGTACAAATATAGTAGTTAAAATGTTTGTGATTTCAGGAGTAGTCACTGTTGTGGTGGATATTCCAGACAAGACAGTGACACCCGCCGCATAGGACGCTAACAAGGACACAACCATGGTTGACACATCCACCATGCAAATCCCTGACGGGGGGGGGGGGAGGAAGAGGGAGTTATATTGTATGTCATCTGCATTTTGAACCGTAGGTCCCTATCCACACAAGCCTTCAGCAAAGTTGTAGGTGATGTCCTGCCCAACCAAATTGAGACCGCAACCAACACCTATATCTTCAATTCCTTCCTACTTCATCTTCCCTTCATCACCAATTCCATGGCCTAACTACACTCTGATCGAAGT
>NC_041381.1:710664280-710676907 GCF_002162155.2 Triticum dicoccoides
ATATATATATATATATATATATATATATATATATATATATATATATATATATATATATATATATCCGAAGTACAACATTTCCTTTTGACTTTTTATTGATGCTCTTTTTTTCCACACGCATGTTATATAAAAATGCTTGTTATGTGATTGAAGCATTTCATAAACTACATTGTAGATACTGACTAAGAAAGTGTGTGTACCACTTGCAATAGCTACAAATTTGGATGATTGATTTCAACTTATTGTTCAAAACAATCTGTTTATTAATGGGTCATGGATGACCAATAACTTATCAATATATTTATTATGTTGGTCGTTGGATCCTCTAATTTACTTGATCATGTCATTAAGACCTAAAATAGCAACATCCTTCATCATTGCTTTGCTTGATGAGGATATTGTCGTCGATAACATTATTCTATCAGCGGTTTTGCACAAGTTTCACTATGAGACTACTCTGCCCAAGAATGGGAGAGAAGATGTCGATCTTGAGGATGTATACAGTGGTGATAATGATGATATTGTTTAATACACTTATGTGGTGGGAGCAATGCATGGTAATGGATGCCACATAAGTTGGGTTCAACCGGCCTCATAAGGTTGTGATGTCTGCCAATGGAGGAGGTGCTTCCTCTCCATTGACCAAGAGAGGGCATGGGAGACCAAGGAAGATACACACTGTTGGGTCATTACAAGCTTCTTTTTAGAATCTTGACAACACTATGACTATGAGACCCCCCCCCCCCGCCGCTCCCCCGAGTTTATTTCTCAACACTAAAGAGATGCATGGGAGGCCAAGAAAGGTACCAGAAGCAACATCAACGAATATCTAGTGAGGGCTTGGGAGGCCTAGAAAGGACCAACCATCACTAGCAGATTCTTCTCCAATTGGTTCCAAAAAATAAAAAAATGCAGGCAGTAAAGGCCCGAGTGAAAAAGAGCCGATCATTTTGTATGCACCATTGAAACTTGACGTTTGTACTTTAATTGAGATTTGAGTAGCTTGGTGGTGAATGTTGTCCTTGTGAGTGTTCTTATTGAATCCCCCTCCCCTTTGTTCCCAATGGCATGTTTTAACTCTAATCCACCTCCAATCGTGATGGTCGGGGCACACATATAGCTCCCTCTATATCATTTTCTTAGCTCGGAACACGAGGCATTATATGTCACAATCAGGGTTTCACCTATAAGGCTCCTACCCCTTCGACTCTCCTTCACCTCGAGACGAACTAATATCGCCGTTTACTGTAATATGTCATGCAAACCGAAGTGGAAAATGACTTTATTTTGTGCTACACAACAAAATCCTATGTCAAATGATCATTCGGGGTGATCTGAAAAATTCTTTCGAGATCAAAAGGCAAGAAACAACTAATAATGAAAACTTCATCCCATTATGTCAAATAAGAGACAATGAGCTCATCAACTTTGTTCAAAATAACATGCGTCATCCTTGTCTGTTCTTGCCCGTCTGACTATGTGTGACCCAATGATCATGTCATATGGTGATTCTTGTAGCTGACTCAACTCTCCAAATATGACCTATTTTAAAAGCATGTTTATTCTATTAAGATCCTATTTAGCAATAGTCTTGAAGTTCTCTGTAGTCTGACATATCACTACAAGAAATATGCTATCTTGTGACCTCCACTATTGGTCACTGAAAGGTCATAGTTTTTCATTTGCGACCTTTTTGTGACAAAAAACAGAAGGTCAAAAGTTGAGGGTCGTAAACTGACTATAGCGACATTCTCTGTGAGAAGGTCGTGGACGTTTATGGCCAAAATATGTCTACTGTGGCGTTTTGGTCACTAGCAACCTCCCCAGTCCACGTAGGCATCCAGCGTGGCAAGTTGATGTGGCACAAGATTCAGCCCGGTCCAATTCGGTTTTCTACATGGGCCTAGCCCAACAAATTTAATATATCTATTATTATTTTTCCTATGAATTCTATTGGGCTACATGGGCCAAGCCCAATATTTCAGCCTTTTTATTTCTGGGCTTTGGCCTTTTACAGTCTATTAATTATATATTTTTGGAAAATATATTTTGGAGCTGGTCCCACTAGTCATGTTAATCTCATATATTGATCCCACACATAAGAAAGTTACGAACTAGTCATATTATTTCATAAGTGGGTTGCACTGGTCAGGTTCCCGTCTCACACACAATCAAATCACATTCATAATCAAATATTCCAAACAAGAGAACATGTGAAACTCGTCAAATGACACTAGATTAGTGTACTACAATTTCTGTAGACTATTACAACCTAGGTATACCAGCTATTACAATATTATAGTCAAATAGAACAGACAACTCTTTGCTGAGTAGCACTTCACGGCTTCGCGCTTTTCTTCACGTCTTCGCACTTCCAACTTTCTTAGGCCTGGAGCTCCTGTAAAAGAGGAACCAAGTAAAGAAGTTATGCACAGGTATATTTGCTATAGATCAACTATCAACTCGATATTTATGTACACCATACAGAAATTGTTTCCAGTTAGAACAAGTTCAATTAATACTCAACTCCTTTATTTGTGTCCATTTAGTGCAAGTCCATTATCCATGCATATAAACTTTTGCTCCCAGCCAGCACCTACCCAACTAAGTACAAGTCAGGAGGCCACTACTATTAAACCAACTCAAGTGAGAGAGCCAGCAAACTAGGTGGGATATTTCCTTATCACTAAAATTAAAAATTTGAGCACACCAAAAATTGATTGTGTGTCATAAGATGATCCTGAGAGTGCAGCACCGTGTTACCATCTCTAAAGCTCATTAGCCAGCAGCAAAAATTGTGTAACATATGTATAACCATTGCAAACAACCTTAGCAAAATAAGCAGAACAAAATTTCATGTAAAATCTTGGTATAACCAGTAGATTATCCCCTAATAGAAGCTAATTAGGCTCCAATACACAAGGCATAGCAAGCACAGACTAAATAAGCCACGGCCATGAAACAGAGCATGGTATTACAGCAGCTCAGAGAAGGAGCTAGAGGTAGGAGAAGGACTCACCGGAGAGGAGGTTGTAGTCGAAGCCGCACACACGCGCCGCCACCACCGTCACCCTCTAGAGGAGACGTTGTCGCTTCATCGACAGACTCATCTGGTACAAGGAGATCATCAAAATGCATCACACTCATGATCATCAAAACGCAGCAGGAGGAGCAAATACAAGTTTAGCCCACCATGAACAGGGGCACTAGGCAATCCAGGGGCACTAGGCAATCCACAAGTTTTTGTTCTTACTGACACACAAGTTGACAGAATGTACTAAATATATTCTAATAAAAAGGTTTGGGAGCAGAGGGAGAGGGAAGTGGAGATGGACGTGCTACCTGCTGCTGCGGTGGTGCCTCTTGGTGGTCGTGCTTGAGCTCCTCCTCCTGATGCTGCTCACTAACCTGCTGGACAAACAAGACCATGGGTGAGCTGCAGCACAGGCACATACAAGAAGTGAAGGTAAGGAGAAGAACCTGGAAGAAGAGAGGTGCTCTGTCCTCCTCCGTCCGTGCCCATCCTCCTCCTCCGTGCCTATGTCGAAGAACCTCCTTTCGTCGCTTGCGAGCACCATGCGCCTTGATTGGCCATGAAGCCCTTGTCCTCTGCTGCACGGATTAAACCCAAAGCATCAGTACAGCTACACTGGCACATAGTACAGACATGGTATCACAGACATTCTCTAATTGACTAGCACCCAAATATATATACATGCACCAGTTGAGAAAAATCATGACTTGAAGAAAAATCATGACTTGAAGAAAAAGCAGTGTTCCATGCACACCAAATCATTCAAAAAACTAACTACACTACTACAGTTCTGAACAGCTATCGGTGCATCAACAAAATATGGAACAACAAGCACTGCATGACAACTAGAGTATATATATAGCACTCAACAATGAACAATTATCACAGAGAACAAGATACCAAGAGATGAATGATGGCACTTAAATTCTAATTTCACATAGATAAAATTCATTGACATAGTAACAGACAATCTGCATGATTCAGAAGGGAGGTTCCTAGAATAAAATAGTTGAAACGGGGGATGATTCTATTTTAGATCTAAGTAGGTAACAGCATATACTTGGAAGGGGTGATAAACAAACTGAATTTAGGATACAGTGCCACCTTTTACTCTCAAGTAACGATAGCAAATGTTGTTTGAAGAATTGTATCTACAGAATGTTGTGTGGAAATTGTTATTGCTGCAGATGAATCCTATATATTATTGTATATATACTAAGTTACAGTAGTTGTGGTGCAGTGTGCAGGTTATTATAGAAGATGCCACATGCAAATTCTTATCTCTGTAGGTGATTCTCAATAATTATAACAAAAGAAAGGTTAGTCAGAGTTGGTCTCCATCTCCAATATATCTGTTGGATTTTAATTCTAATCTTTTCCTAGGTGGCAATATGAGTTAACATATTACCTGGAGGTCGTCCTGAAATTAGGATACGGTTCATTTGCAACAAAATGCAAAGAGTTGTGCTAAGTGTCAAGTTACAAAAATACGATTCACCCAAACTAAATGCAATCAACTTTCAGATTATGGAGCTGCATTTCTTTAAATTAATAAAAGGACCTATTATATGCAGCACTAACACTAGGACAAATGTTGTGCAGCAACTATGCTGATTACTCGCATATTACGCACGAGGCCAATTTAACTTCACAGAACTACAAGGGCAGCACTATTAGCAAAAGCAATTGACAAAAACCGCTTTCTCCTGCACAGAAGGATTGATCACAAGCAACTAAGTCGATTGGATTTTCAGCAAGTGTGTCGCACAGCTAGAACACCACCTGATGTTCAATTCAAACAGAGACACGGAAAACATGCAGGCAGGCAGTAAAAAAGAAATTTCAGCCCATAGTATATCTCCATTCCGGTTTCACTACAGGTAAGAAGTTGGGATCTCGACAGAAACAAGAGGACCACCCACGTGAGTATTGTTCTTGACACTCATCAGGAGCAGGGACAGGGGCCCGGTGCTGAACTCCTCCTCCTTATTCACCTGCCACCGCAAACAAAATAGAGGAATCCTACTTTACATTGTAATAGAAATTGAGGATATACAGTGAAAAAAAGAGGAATTCCACACTTGGATGCATACGCAGCAAGCAGATCTGGGCGAGGGGCGCGGAGGATGCACACTTCAGAACACCTAGTCCCGCATTAGCTCAAACACCTGGGCGTCAATGGGCACGGCATGGTTAGACAAAGGCCTGGGCATCAATGAGCTGTGAGGTGGGAAGCAGGGAGGGGGCAGAGGGAGGTACCTTGAACGCGGACTCCCAGCGAGCGCGACGACGCGGTCGTGGAGGACCTCGAGGACGGTGCAAGGGAGGAGGCGGCGGGTGCCCTTGCCGGGCTCGCGCTTGTCGAGGACGGCCTTGGTGGCCTCGCGCTGGAGGATGATGGAGAGCGCCGGAGGATGATGGTTCCCCTCCTCCTTCCTTTGCCGCTCGAGATCCTCCGCATCAGCCTCGGCCTTCTCCTCCTCCCACCGCCGCCTCCTCTCCCCGGCGCCCGCCGCTTCCCTGGCGCTCTGCTGCTCGTGCGGCGAGGCGGTCGCCGCTGGCGGCGGGCCCGCGCGGACGTGAAGACGGCGCTTGGACATGCTGAGGGAGGAGGAGGGCGAGGGGAGCGTGGGGAAGGGGCACGCCGCCGGCGCGGCGGCCATTGCGCGGCGAGGGGGGGCTGGATGAGACTGCGGGCAGCAAGGAGAAGAGGCTTCGTCGGGGAACAGCGCGAGCAGGGGCGCGAGCGAGCGGAGGTGGGTGGCGCACGGCTGTGACGTCGTGGCTGCGGCAGGGGACGGGGCGGCGGCGGAGGACGGGGCGCTTGGGTTGCATCTGGATCGGGGAGAAGGGGAAAGAGAGAGGCGGCGGACAGGGGGGAGAGACTGAGAGAGGCGGGCACAGGCTGCTAGGGTTTGGATTAGGCTGCTGAGAGGTGGACAGTCAGATCGGCTAGAATAGACGGTTCAGATCGGCTAAGGGGGGCGATCCGTGGGATGAGCCCTGATTGGCTCAGAAAATTTATGGTTTAAAATAGTTTCTAAGTACTAAAACTATGGGTGTTTTGTGAAGCAGCTATCAAAAATATTTTGCAAAATGGCACAACTAAATTTTTCTCTCAAGTTAGACCACATTTTTTGGATGATCGCCAATTTGCATGCATTTTTATCTTTCCAACTATTTTTAATCATTTTCCGAGTGTCTCAAATGAGGTTTTTTTGTGAAGAACCTACCAAATAATTATTGCAAAAATGGACCAAATCATTTTTCTAAAATACTAGGCCATATTTAATGCACAATTCACCAAATGTTTCAGTGTAAAAAGTTTTGATCCACCTCTGGTGAAAAAGACAAATTCCCGCCGATTAAGCTGGAAGCGGGTCAAATTTGAACTGCAGCCGCCTCATAGTTTAATATTTATTTTTTCCAAAAATCATTTCTAGGTACATAAGTATCTATTTAATCATAGAAACACCAAAAAAATTCCAAGATTCAACCACTAGCTAGGAACGGTCAAGCCCGCCGTTTTGACCGCATTTTGAAACGGGCATAAACAATTCAAAAAAAATCAAAAAATTGGAAAACCTTCGCATTGTGGCATTATATGTGACCAAGTTTCCAGGAAAAATAATAAACTTGTAATACGGTAATTATTTTAAAAAAGTGTTCTCGGAAATGAGCTATCATGCGTGAAGATTCATGGCTTTCAAGCCAAATGATCAATCTTATGGCCACATTCATGGCATAGTTTGTTCAAATGATCTCATATTATGCACAAGGGTGCATCTTGGAATTCCAAACAATGTTGCCTAAGGAAGTTTCCATTTTCTTTGCACGGAAAATTCATTTTCCATTTTTCGAGTGCCCCAAAGGAGGGTTTTTTGTGAAGGACCTACCAAATAATTGTTGCAAAAATGGACCAAATAAATTGTATAAAATACTATGACATATATAATGCACAATTTACCAAATGGTTGGGTGAAAAAAGTTTTGATCCACCTCTGGTGAAAAAGATAAATTGTCGTCGATTCAGCTGAAAACGGGTCAAATTTGAACTGTAGCTGCCTCATAGTTTGCTATTTATTTTTTCCAAAAATCATTTCTAGTTACATAAGTACCTATTTAATCAGACAAACACAAAAAAAATTCCAAGATTCAACCACTAGCTAGGAACGGTCATTCCCGCTGTTTTGACCGCATTTTGAAACGGGCATAAAAAATTCAAAAAAAATCAAAAAATTGGGAAACCTTCGCATTGTGTCATTATATGTGGACAAGTTCCCAGGAAAAATAACAAACTTGTAATACGGCAATTATTTTAAAAAAGTGTTCTCAGAAATGAGCTATCATCTCTGAAGATTCATGGCTTTCAAGCCAAATGATCAATCTTATGGCCACATTCGTGGCATAATTTGTTAAAATGATCTCATATTGTGCACAAGGGTGCATATTGGAATTCCAAACAATGTTGCCTAAGGAAGTTTTCATTTTCTTTGGACAAAAAAACCATTTTTCATTTTCCGAGTGCCCAAAAGGTGGCTTTTTGTGAAGGACCTCCCAAATAATTGTTGCAAAATTGGAACAAATCAATTTTCTAAAATACTAGGACATATTTAATGCACAATTGACAAAATGGTTGGGTGCAAAAAGTTTTGATACACCTCTCGTGAAAAAGACAAATTTCCGCCGATTCAGTTGGAAGCGGGTCAAATTTGAACTGCAGCTGCCTCATAGTTTGCTATTTATTTTTTCCAAAAATAATTTCTAGTTACATAAGTACCTATTTAATCAGAGAAACACCAAAAAAATTCCAAGATTCAACCACTAGCTAGGAACGGTCATTCCCGCTGTTTTGACCGCATTTTGAAACGGGCATAAAAAATTCAAAAAAAATCAAAAAATTGGGAAACCTTCGCATTGTGTCATTATATGTGGCCAAGTTCCCAGGAAAAATAACAAACTTGTAATACGGAAATTATTTTAAGAAAGTGTTCTCAGAAATGAGCTATCATCTCTGAAGATTCACGGCTTTCAAGCCAAATGATCAATCTTATGGCCACATTCATGGCATAGTTTGTTCAAATGATCTCATATTGTGCACAAGGGTGCATATTGAAATGGCAAACAATGTTCCCTAAGGAAGTTTTCATTTTCTTTGGACGAAAAAACCATTTTCCATTTTCTGAGTGCCTGAAATGAGTTTTTTTTGTGAAGGACCTACCATATATTTGTTGCAAAATTGGACCTAATCAATTTTATAAAATACTAGGACATATTTAATGCACAATTGACAAAATGGTTGGGTGTCAAAAGTTTTGATCCACCTCTGGTGAAAAAGACAAATTCCCGCCGATACAGCTGGAAGCGGGTCAAATTTGAACTGCAGCTGCCTCATAGTTTGCTATTTATTTTTTCCAAAAATCATTTATAGGTAAATAAGTATCTATTTAATCAGAAATACATGGTTTGATGGCGAGACATCGAGGTTTGGACGGTGGCCGAGGGCCCCAACTCTAGAGCGCGTAAGCTCGCATGCCCGCTGCGTGGTCACCGCGTGACCGTGGTGTTGCCATGTGTTCTGGGCAGCCTAGGCATGTCTAGTGGGTTGGGAACTCCCCATGTAGGTGCTAGGAAGAAAATTACAACATAACATTCTCACGAGGAGACCGATCGATGCTCAAACATGAATTAGCAGCCAAGTGTTTGATTAGCGGTACAGGAAATGTACATGGCTAATGGGTGTGAGTTTTGGCTGAGGATGATCAGTTACTAAGAAGACCGTCTTCACAAATTTTCACCTCAAAAGGAGGAGCCTAGGTTGTACTTGCTTTGCAAACTACCACACTGGACATAACTACAAATGTTGAAGCTCGGCTCAAAATAATGAATGGATTGAGCTGGCATTTGGTGGAGGATGGTTATTTGGGCATAGGAAAGCACTATAGAAAATGGATACTATTTGGACATGCCAAAGTGGTACTTCCTTCACAAACTGCTGCTCTGAACAAAATAGGAAAAATGAATATTGTTGAGTTCTTTTTGAACTAGGCAAGGAAGGTTTTTGACATATTTGATGAACATATGATCCAAACAATTTATGAGATTTTTTTGGGAATTTTTGGAATGACAGAAATATAGGTTGCTTCACAACCTAGGGCAAAAACTGCCACATGGACATGACACATAGGCAAAACTAATGAGGTGGTGCCTAGTCATCACAACCAACCACAATCTACAAGGCTATGACCATCTATTTTGGTCGTTAACAACTAGAAATAAGGCAGCGGCCAGCCCTGTTTGCTTTGTGACCATTTGGTGTAACGAAATTATGACCTTTCTGACCACAATGGTCGCAATGGTTTAGGGTTTGGAGCCCCCCGAACAGCTTTTGACCAATTGGTCTCAAATGGTCATAGATCTATGACCAATTCTTCCAGGGTCACTGACAAAAGGTCACTAGTTGACATATTTCTTGTAGTGTATGTTAAGATAGGAAATATAAGTTTCAACAATTTCTCAACCGAATGTACTAATATGGTAGTTAAAATGTTTGTGGTTCAGGGAGTAGTCACTGTTGTGGTGGGTATTCCATGCAAGACGGTGACACACCTCGCATAGGACGCTAACAAGGACCCAACCATGGTCGACACATCCACCACAAACAAATCCCTGGCAGGGGGAAGGAAGAGGGAGTTGTGTTGTATGCCATCTGCATTTTGAACAGTGGGTCCATATCCACACAAGCCTTCGAAAAATTTGCTGGTGATTTCCTGCCCAACAAGATTGAGACCACAACCAACACCCATATTTTCATCCTTCTTCGTTAGTCTTCCCTTCATCACCAATTCCTTGGCCTAACTCCACTCTGATCGAAGTTCAGGAGATTCTGTGGGAAATTATACATCCGTGTGTAACAAAATCTATTATATATTGTTGTTATCCAAAGTACAGCATTTCCTTTTGACTTTTTCTTGATGTTCTTTTTATCCATAAGCATGTGATCTAGGATTTCTTAGATAAGAACTTTTGTTATGTGATCGAAGCATTTCATAAACTACATTGTGGATACTGACTAAGAAAGTGTGTGTACCACTTACAATAGCTACAAATTTTTATGATTGATTTCAACTTATTGTTCATGTTTTTGTTCGAAAAAATCTGTTTATTAATGGGTCATGGATAACCAATAACTAATCAATATATTTATTATGTTGGTCATTGGATCCTCTAAGTTAGTTGATCATGTCATTCAAGACCAAAATAGCCACGACCTTCATCATTGCTTTGCTTGATGAGGATATTGTCGTTGATAACAATATTCTATCACCAGTGTTGCACAAGTTTCACTATGAGGCTACTCTGGCCAAGAATGGGAGAGAAGACGTCGATCTTGAGGATATCTACAGTAGTGATAATGATGATCTTCTTGAGTACACTTCTGTGTTGGGTGCAAATTATGGTAATGGATGCATAAGTTGGGTGCGACCGGCCTCATAAGGTTGTGATGTCTGCGAATAGAGGATATGCTTCCTCTCCATTGACAAAGAGAGGGCATGGGAGACCAAGGAAGATACACTATGACTATGAGACCCCCGCCCCCCGCTCCCCCGAGGTGATTTCTCAACGCCAAAGAGATGCATGGGATGACAAGAAAGGAGTTAGAAGCAACGTCAACGAGTATCAAGAGAGGGATCGGAGGTCGAGAAAGGACCAACAATCACTAGCAGACTCTTATCCAATTGGGTCCCAAAAAATGCAGGCGGTAAAAGCCCTAGTGAAAAAGAGCCTATCATTTTGTATACACCGTTGAAACTTGATGTGCGTAGTTGAATTGAGATTTGAGTAGCTTGGTGGTGAATCTTGTCCTTGTGAGTATTCTTATTGAGACCCCCTCCCTTTGCTCCACATGTTGTGTTTTACCTCAAATCCACCTCCAATTGTGATGATCGGGACACCCTTATAGCTCCCCCTGTTTCATTTTATTAGCTTCGAACACGAGGCATTATATGTCACATGTAGGGTTTCACCTGTAAGACTCATATCCCTTCGAATATCATTGACCTCAAGATGAATTAATATTCCCATTCAGTGTAATAGGTCAAGCAAACTGAAGTGGAAAAGGACTTTGTTTTGTGCCACGCAACTAAATCCTATGTCAAATGATCATTCCGAGTGATTCGCAAAAAAATCAGAATCAAAAGGCAGGAAAATAATGAACTATTCATCCCAATATGCCAAAGAAGACTCAATGAGCTCATCAACTTTGTTCAAAATAACATGTGTCTTCCTAGTCTGTATCTTCCCCGTCGGACTATGTGTGTCTCAATGATCATCTCATATGTTTATTCTTGTAGCTGACCCAACTCTCCAAATATGACCTATTTTGAAAGCATGTATATTCTATTAAGATCCTATTTAGCAATAGTCTTGAAGTTCTCTGTAGTCTGACATATGTTAAGATTGGAAATATATGTTTCAACAATTTCTCTACCGAATGTACAAATATGGTAGTTAAAATATTTGTGGTTCAAGGAGTCATCACTATTGTGGTGGGTATAGCAGAAAGGATGCTAACACACGTCGCATAGGACGTTAACAAGGACCCAACCATGGTCGAAACATCCACCACACAAAATCCCTGGCAGGGGGAAAGGAAGAGGGATTTGTATTGTGTGTCATATGCATTTTGAACCATAGGTCCCAATCCACACAAGCCTTCGGCAAAGTTACAGGTGATATCTTGCCTAATGAGTTTGAGACAACAACCAACACCCATATTTTCAATGCCTTCCTCCTTCGTCTTCCCTTCATCACCAATTCTGTGGCCCAACTACACTCTGATCGAAGTTCAATAGATTCAATAGGAAATTATCCATCCGTGTGTAGCAAAATCTCTTATATATTGTTGTTATCCAAATTACAACATTTCCTTTTGACTTTTTCTTGATGTTCTTTCTATCCACAGCCATGTAATCTAGGATTTCGTATATAAAAAAAATTGGTATGTGGCTGAAGCATTTCATAAACTACATTGTAGATACTAACTAAGAAAGTGTGTGTACCACTTGCAATAGCTACAAATTTTCATGATTGATTTCAACTTATTGTTCAAACAATCAGTTCATTAACTGTTCACGGATGACTAATAACTAATCTATATATTTACTATGTTGGTCGTTGGATCCTCTAAGTTAGCTGATCATGTCATTCAAGACCTAAATAGCCACATCATTCATCATTGCTTTGCTTGATGAGGATATTGTCTTCGATAACATTATTCTATCAGCGATGCTGCACAAGTTTCACTATGAGACTACTCTGGCCAAGAATGGGAAAAAAGACATCGATCTTGTGGATGTCTACGGCGGTGATAATGATGATATTATTGAATACACTTTTGTGTTACGGCAAAGCATGGTAATGGAAGACCACATAAGTTGGGTGCGACCTACCTCATAAGGTTGTGATGTCTGCCAATGGAGGAACTGCATTCTCTCCATTGACCAAGCAAGGGCATGGGAGACCAAGGAAGAGACACACTATTGGCTCGTTACAAGCTTCTTTTCAGAATGGAGACGATACTATGACTATGA
>NC_041381.1:710677282-710683303 GCF_002162155.2 Triticum dicoccoides
GAGGTGATTTCTCGATGCAAGGAGATGCACGGGAGGCCAAGAAAGGAGCCATAAGCAACATCAACTAGTATCAAGAGAGGGCTTGGGAGGCCGAGAAAGGACCAACAATCACTAGCAGACTCTTCTCCGATTGGGTCCAAAAAATAAAAACTACAAGCAGTAAAGGACCGAGTGAAAAAGAGTCGATCATTTTGTATACATCTTTCAAACTTGATGTGCGTACTTGAATTGAGTTTGAGTAGCTTGGTGGTGAATCTTGTCCTTGTGAGTGTTCTTATTGAGACCCCCTCCCTTTGCTCCTCATGCCTTGTTTTACCGCTAATCCACCTCCAATCGTGATGATCGGGGCACCCCCTATAGCTCCCTCAGTATCATTTTCTTAGCTTGGAACACGAGGCATTATATGTCACATCCATGGTTTCACCTATAGGACTCATATCCCTTCAAATCTCCTTGACCTCAAGATGAATTAATATTCCCATTTAGTGTAATAGGTCGAGCAAACTAAAGTGGAAAAGGACTTTGTTTTGTGCCATGCAACAAAATCCTATGTCAAATTATCATTCAGGGTGATTCATAAAAAAACGTCAGGATCAAAAGGCAAGAAAATAATGAACTATTCATCCCAATATGCCAAAGAAGATTCAATGAGCTCATCAACTTTGTTCAAAATAACATGTGTCTTCCTAGTCTGTATCTTCCCCGTAGGACTATGCGTGTCCCAATGATCATCTCATATGTTGATTCTTGTAGCTGACCCAACTCTCCAAATATGACCTATTTTGAAAGCATGTATATTAAATTGAGATCCTATTTATCAATAGTCTTGAAGTTCTCTGTAGTCTGATATATTTTAAGATTGAAAATATATGTTTCAAGAATTTCTTTATCGAGTGTACAAATATGGTAGTTAAAATGTTTGTGGTTCAAGGAGTAGTCACTTTTGTGGTGGGTATAGCAGAAAGGACGGTAACACATGTCACATAACTAACAAGGACCCAACCATGGTTGAAACATCCACCACACAAAATCCCTAGTGAGGGGAAAGCAAGAGGGAGTTGTATTGTGTGTCATCGCATTTTGAACCATAGGTCCCTATTCACACAAGCCTTCGGCAAAGTTGCAGGTGATATCTTGGCCAACGAGTTTGAGACCGCACCCAACACCCATATTTTGAATGCCTTCCTCCTACGTCTTCCCTTCATCACCAATTCCATGGCCCAACTACACTCTGATCGAAGTTCAATAGATTCTATAGGAAATTATCCATCCGTGTGTAGCAAAATCTCTTATATATTGTTGTTATCCAAACTCCAACATTTCCTTTTGACTTTTTCTTGATGTTCTTTTTATCCACAGGCATGTAATCTAAGATTTCACATATAAAATTACTTGTTATGTGGTTTAAGCATTTCATAAACTACATTGTAGATACTGACTAAGAAAGTGTGCGTACCACTTGCAATAGCTACAAATTTTGATGATTGATTTCAACTTATTGTTAAAAATCTCAGTTCATTAATTGTTCATGGATGGCCAATAACTAATCTATATATTTACTATGTTTGTCGTTAGATCCTCTAAGTTAACTGATCACGTCATTCAAGACCTAAATAGCCACATCCTTCATCATTTCTTTGCTTGATGAGGATATTGTCGTCAATAATATTATTCTATCAGCGATGCTGCACAAGTTTCAGTATGAGACTACTCTAGCCAAGAATGGAAAAAAAGACGTCGATGTTGTGGATGTCTACAGTGGTGATAATGATGATATTATTGAATACACTTTTGTGTTAGGGGCAAAGCATGGTAATGGATGACCACATAAGTTGGGTGCGACCGACCTCATAAGGTTGTGATGTCTGCCAATGGAGGAGGTGCATCCTCTCCATTGACCAAGCAAGGGCATGGCAGACCAAGGAAGAGACACACTATTGGCTCGTTGGAAGCTTCTTTTCTGAATGCAGACGACACTATGACTATGAGACCACACCCCCCCCCTCCCCCGAGGTGATTTCTCAATGCCAAGGAGATGCATGGGAGGCCAAGAAAGGAGCCAGAAGCAACGTCAACGAGTATCTACAGAAGTCTAGGGAGGCCGAGAAAGGACCAAGAATCACTAGCAGACTTTTCTCCGATTGGGTCCAAAAAATAAAAAATGCAGGCAGTAAAGGACCGAGTGAAAAAGAGCCAATCATTTTGTATACACCTTTCAGACTTGACATGCGTACTTGAATTGAGATTTGAGTAGCTTGGTGGTGAATTGTGTCCTTGTGAGTGTTCCTATTGAGTCCCCCTCCCCTTTGTTCCGCATGCCTTGTTTTACCTCTAATCCACCTCCAATCGTGATGATCAGGGCACCCCTATAGCTCCCTCCGTCTCATTTTCTTAGCTTGGAACAAGAGGCATTATATGTCACATGCAGGGTTTCACCTATAAGACTCGTACCCCTTCGACTCTCTTTGCCCTCGAGACGAATTAATATTTCCATTAAGTGTAATTTTTTGAGCAAACTGAAGTGGAAAATGACTCTATTGTGTGCTATGCAACAAAATCTTATGTCAAATGATCATTCAAGGTGATTTGCAAAATTCTTTCATGATCAAAAGGCAAGAAACGACTAATAATGAAGACTTCATCTCATTATGCCAAAGAAGAGTCAATGAGCTCATCAACTTTGTTCAAAATAACATGTGTCATCCTTGTGTGTATCTTCCCCGTCTGACTATGTGTGACCCAATGATCATCTCATATGGTGATTCTTGTAGCTGACCCAACTCTCCAAATATGACCTATTTTGAGAGCATGTATATTCTATTAAGATCCTATTTAGCAATAGTCTTGAAGTTATCTATAGTCTGACATATGTTATATAAGTTTCAACAATTGCTCAACCAACGCGAAAGCATTTTTCGTACAAATACGGTAGCTAAACATATGTGGTTCAAGGAGTAGTCACTTTTGTGGTGGGTATTACAGACAAGACGGTGACACACACCTCATAGGGCACTAACAAGGATCCAACCATGGTCGACGCATCCACCACACACAAATCCCTGATGGGGGAAAAGGACAAGGGAGTTGTACTGCATGTCATATGCATTCTGATCCGGATGTCCCTATCCACAAAAGCCTTGGGCAAAGTTGTAGGTGATGTCCTGCCCAACAAGACTGAGACCGCAACCGACACCCATATTTTCAATGTATTCCTCTATCGTCTTCTCTTCATCACCAACTATATGGCCTAACTACACTTCGCTCAAAGTTCAAGAGATTCTATCAGAAATTATCCATCCATGTGTCGCGAAATCTCTTATATATTGTTGTAATCCAAAGGACAACATTTCCTTTTGGCTTTATCTTGATGTCTTTTATCCACATGCATGTGATCTAGGATTTCTTATATAAAAATATTTGTTATGTGATTGAAGCATTTCATAATGTAGATAGTAGATACTAACTAAGAAAGGGTATTACCACTTGCAATAGCTACAAATTTTGATGATTGAATTTCACTTATTTTTTATGTTTCTGTTCAAAAAAATCAGTTTATTAATTTGTCATGGATCAAAAATAACTAATATATATACTTGTTATATTGGTCGTTGGATCCTCTGACTATCTGATCATGTCATTCAAGACCTAAATAGTCACATCCTTCAGCATTTCCTTGCTTGATGAGGATATTGTCGTTGATAACATTATGCTATCAGTGTTGTTGCATAAGTTTCACTATCATACTACTCTGGCCATGAATGGGAAACAAAATATTGATCTTGAGGATGCCTATAGTGGTGATAATGATGATATTATTGAATACACTATTGTGTTGGGAGGAAAGCATGGTAATGGATGCTCACACAAGTGGGGGCGGCCAGCCTAATAAGGTTGTGATGTCTACCAATGGAGGAGGTGCTTCCTCTCCATTGACCAAGTGAGGGTATGGGAGACCAAGGAAGAGACACATTGTTGGCTCATTAGAAGCTTACTTTTAGAATGGAGACGACACTATCACTGAGACCCCAACCCCCGAGAGGTCAAGAAACGAGCCAGAAGAAATGTCAACGAGTATCAATAGAGGGCCTGGGAGGCCGAGAAAGAACCAACAATCATTAGCAGAATCTTCTCCAATTGGGTCCAAAAAATAAAAAATTGCAGGTAGTAAAGGCCCGGGTGAAAAAGAGCTGATTATTTTGTATACCCCTTTAAAACATGAAGTGCACGGTTGACTAGAGATTTGAGTAAGCTTGGTGGTGAATCTTGTCCTTGTGAGTGTTCTTATTGAGTCCCCCGCTTTGTTACCCATGTTCATCGTGTTTTAACTCTAATCCACCTCCATTTGAGATGATCGGGGCACCCCTATAGCTGCCCCATATCATTTTCTTAGCTTTGAACAAGAGGAATTATATGTCACATGTAGGGTTTCAACTATAAGACCTGTATCCCTTCGACTCTCCTTGACCTCACGACGAACTGATATTCCCATTCAGTGTAATATCTCGAGCAAACTGAAGTGGAAAAGGACTTTGTTTGGGGCCATGCAATAAAATTTGATGTCAAATGATCATTCGGGGTGATCTGCAAAATACTTTCGAGATCAGAAGGCAAGAAATGACTAATAATGAAAACCTCATCCCATTATGCAAAATAAGAGAAAATGAGCTCATCAACTTTGTTCAAAATAACATGCGTCATCCTAGTCCGTTCTTGCCCGTCGGACTATGTGTGACCCAATGATCATGTCAAACGGTAATTCGTGTAGCTGACTCAACTCTCCAAATATGACCTATTTTGAAAGCATGTATATTATATTAAGATCCTATTTAGTAATAGTCTTGAAGTTCTCTATAGTCTCACATATGTTAAGATCGGAAATATAAGTTTCAACAATTTCTCAACCGAATGTACAAATATGGTAGTTAAAATGTTTGTGGTTCAAGGAGTAGTCACTGTTGTGGTGGGTATTCCATGCAAGACGGTGACACACGCCCCATAGGACGCTAACAAGGACCCAACCATGGTCGACACATCCACCACACGCAAATCCCTGACAGGGGGAAAGGAAGAGGGAGTTGTACTGCATGTCATCTGCATTTTGAACCGTAGGTCCCTATCCACACAAGCCTTCAGCAAAGTTGCAGGTGATGTCCTTCCCAAC
The DNA here is from genome assembly GCF_002162155.2 of Triticum dicoccoides. Lineage (NCBI taxonomy): Eukaryota > Viridiplantae > Streptophyta > Magnoliopsida > Poales > Poaceae > Triticum > Triticum dicoccoides. The sequence goes on from NC_041381.1 coordinate 710,682,444, forward strand.
GAGTTTGAGACCGCAACCAACACCCATATTTTCAATGTCTTCCTCCTTCGTCTTCCCTTCATCACCAATTCCATGTCCTAACTACACCCTGATCGAAGTTCAAGAGTATCTATGGGATATTATCAATCCGCGTGTAGTGAAATGCTATATATATTGTTGTTATCCAAAGTACAACATTTCCTTTTGAATTTTTCTTGATGTTCTTTTTATCCACAGGCATGTGATCTAGGATTTCTTATATAAAAATACTAGTTATGTGATTGAAGCATTTCATAAACTACATTGTAGATACTGACTAAGAAATTGTGTGTAAGAGTTCCAATAGCTACAAATTTTGATGATTGATTTCAACTTATTATTCATGTTTTTCTTCAAAAAAACAGCTTATTAATTGGCCATGGATGACCAATAACTAATCTATATATTTATTATGTTGGTCATTGAATCCTCTAAGTAGCTGATCATATCATTCAAGACCTAAATAGCCACATCCTTCATCATTGCTTTGCTTGATGAGGGTATTGTCGTAGATAACATTATTCTATTAGCGATGTTGCACAAGTTTCACTATGAGACTACTCTGGCCAAGAATGGGAAAGAAGACGTCGAGCTTGAGGATGTCTACAGTGGTGATAATGATGATATTGTTCAATACACTTCTGTGCTGGGAGCAAACCATGGTAACGAATGCCCACATAAGTTGGGTGCGACCGGCCTCATAAGTTTGTCATGTCTGACAATGGTGGAGGTGCTTCCCCTTCATTGACCAAGAGAGGGCATGGGAGACCAATGAAGAAACACACTGTTGGCTCGTTAAAAGCTTCTTTTCAGAATGGGGTCGATACTATGACTATGAGAAC
>NC_041381.1:710683582-710685772 GCF_002162155.2 Triticum dicoccoides
CAAAGAGATGCATGGGATGCCAAGAAAGGAGTCAGAAGAAACATCAGCGAGTATCAAGATAGGTCCTGGGAGGCAGAGAAGGGACCAAAAATGGCTTGCAAACTCTTCTCCAATTAGGTCCAGAAAATAAAAAATACAGGTAGTAAAGTCCTGAGTGAAAAAGAGCCAATCATTTTGTGTAGACCTTTGAAACTTGACACGCGTACTTGAATTGAGATTTGAGTAGCTTGGTAGTGAATCTTGTCCTTATGAGTGTCCTTATTGAGTCCCCCTCCCCTTTGTTCCCCATGCCATGTTTTACCTCTAATCTACATCCAATCATGATGATCGAGGCACCCCTATAGCTCCCCCCATATCATTTTCTTAGCTTGGAACAAAAGACATTATATGTCACATGCAGGTTTGACCTATAAGACTCGTATCCCTTCGAGTCTCTTTGACCTCAAGACAAATTATTATGTCGAGCAAACTGAAGTGGAAAAGGTCTGTGTTTTGTGCCATGCAACAAAATCCTATGTCAAATGACCATTCAGGTAGATTCGCAAAATTCTTTCAGGATCAAAAGGAAAGAAATGACTAATAATGAAAACTTCATCCCATTATGCCAAAGAAGAGTTAATGAGTTCTCTAAACCCTTTGTAAAAGAACCCTACCCCTCTTGCTTGATACAAACTAGAGTACTCTCTTTACACTAGGCTCCTTTATTTTTATTTGCTCTCCAACCCCACCCCACCCACCCACATGGTGGGTTGAGGGAGTTAGTGGGTATGTAATGGCTACTATGTAAATTTGTGGTGGTTGGAGTAATACAAAACAGTGGGAGCCTCTCCCACTGTCTCAGGTTTCAAAAAAAAGAGTCAATGAGTTCATCAACTTTTTTCAAAATAACATGCGTCTTCCTAGTCTTTATCTTCCCCGTCAGACTATGTGTGACCCAATGATCATCTCATATGGTGATTCTTGTAGCTGACCCAACTCTCCAAATATGAACTATTTAAAAAGCATGTATATTCTATTAAGATCCTATTAGCAACAGTCTTGAAGTTATCTATAGTGTAACATATGTTAAGATATGAAATATAAGTTTCAACAATTTCTCAACCAAATGTATAAATTTGGTAGTTAAAATGTTTGTGGTTCAACAAGTAGTCACTGTTGTGGTGGGTATTCTAGACAAGATGGTGACACACGTCGCATTGGATGCTAACAAGGGCCGAACCATGGTCGACCCATCCATCAAACACAAATCCCAGATGGTTCGAAAGGAAGAGGGAGTTGTATTGTATGTCATCTGCATTTGGAACCGGAGATCCCTATCCACACAAGCCTTCGGCAAAGTTGTAGGGAGTTCCTGCCCAACGAGATTGAGACCACAACCAACACACATATTTTAAATGCCTTCCTCCTTCTTCTTCCCTTCATCACCAATTCCATGGCCTAACTACACTCAGGTCAAAGTTCAAGAGATTCTATGGAAAATTATCCATCCATGTGTAGCAAAATCTCTTATATATTATTGTTATCCAAAGTTCACATATCCTTTTGACTTTTTCTTGATATTCTTTTTATCCACATGCATGTTATCTAGGATTTATTATATAAAACTATTTGTTATGTGATTGAAGCATTTCATAAACTACATTGTAGATACTGACTAAGAAAGTGTGTGTACCACTTGCAATAGCTACAAATTTTGATGATTGATTTCAACTTATTGTTCAAGTTTTCATTCAAAAAACTTAGTTTATTAATTGGTCATGGATCACAAATAACTAATCTATATATTTATAAGTTGGTCGCCGGATCCTCTAAGTAGCTGATCATGTCATTCAAGACCTAAATAGCCACATCCTTCATCATTTCTTTGCTTGATGAGGATATTGTCATCGATAACATTATTCTGTCAGGAATGCTGCACAAGTTTCACTATGAGACTACTCTGGCCAAGAATGGGATAGAATACGTCCATCTTGAGGATGTCTATAGTGGTGATAGTGATGATATTGTTGAATACACTTATGTGTTGGAAGCAAAGCATGGTAATGGACGCCCACATAAGTTGGGTGTGACCGGCCTCATAAGGTTGTGATGTCTGCCAATGGAGGAGGTGCTTCCTCTCCATTGACCAAGAGCGGGCATGGGAGACAAAGGAAGAGACATATTGTTGGCTCATTAGAAGCTTCCTTTCAG
>NC_041381.1:710685923-710722843 GCF_002162155.2 Triticum dicoccoides
GCGCTCCCATGAGGTGATTTCTCAATGCCAACAAGATGCACAGGAGGCAAAGAAATCCTCCAAAAGCAACGTCAATGCGTATCAAGAGAGGGTCTGGGAGGCCAAGAAAGTACCAACAATCACTAGAAGACTCTTCTCCAATTGGGTACAAAAAATAAAAAATGCAGGTACTAATGGCCCAAGTGAAAAAGAGTGGATCATTTTGTATACACCTTTGAAACCTGACGTGCGTAGTTGAGTTGAGTTTTCAGTAGCTTTGTGGTGAATCTTGTCCTTGTGAGTGTTCTTATTGAGTCCCCCTCCCCTTTGTTCCCCATGCCATGTTTTACCACTAATCCACCTCCAATCGTGATGATCGGGGCACCCCTATAGCTCCCCCCGTATCATTTTCTTAGCTTCTAACATGAGCCATTATATGTCACATGCAGGGTTTCACCAATAAGACTTGTATCCCTTTGACTCTCCTTTAGCTCAAGACGAAATAATATTCCCATCCAGTGTAATATGTCGAGTAAATTAGCATGGAAAAGAACTTTCTTTTCTGCCACGCAACAAAATCCTATGTCAAATATCATTCAGGGTGATTCACAAAATTTTTTGAGGATCAAAAGGCAAGAAACGACTAATATTGAAAACTTTCATCCCATTATGCCAGAGAAGAGTCAATGAGTTCATCAACTTTGTTCAAAATAACATGCGTCTTCCTAGTCTGTATCTTCCCCATCAGACTATTTGTGACCCAATGATCATCTCATATGTTGATTCTTGTAGCTGACCCAACTCTCCAAATATGACCTATTTTGAAAGCATGTATATTCTATTAAGATCCTATTTAGCTTTCAAGTTCTTTGTAGTCTTACATATGGTAAGATAGGAAATACAAACTTCAACAATTTCTCGACCGAATGTACAAATATGGTAGTTAAAATGTTTGTGGTTCACGGGGTAGCCACTATTGTGGTGGGTATTCCAGACAAGATGGTGATACACGCCGCATCGTACACTAACAAGGACCCAACCATGGTCGACACATCCACCACACACAAATACCTATCGGGAAGAATGGAAGAGGGAGTTGTATTGTATGTCATATGCATTTGGAACCGGAGGTCCCTATCCACACAAGCCTTCGGCAAAGTTGCAGGTGATGTCCTTCCCAACGAGATGGAGACGCAATTGACACCCATATTTTTAATGTGTTCATCCTTCATTTTCCCTTCATCACCAATTCCATGGACTAACTGCACTTTGATCAAAGTTCAAGAGATTCTATGGGAAATTATACATCCGTGTGTAGCAAAATCTCTTATATATTGTTATTATCCAAAGTACAACATGTCCTTTTGAATTTTCATTCACTTTCTTTTTAAGCACATGCATCTGATCTAGGATTTCATATATAAAAATATTTGTTATGTGATAGAAGCATTTCATAAATTACCTAGTAGATACTGACTAAGAAAGTGTGTGTACCACTTGCAATAGCTACAAATTTTGATGATTGATTGCAACTTATATATGATTCTTGTAGCTGACCCCTCCAAATATGACCTATTTTGAAATCTTGTATATTTTATTAAGATCCTATTTAGCAATAGTCTTGAAGTTATCTATTGTCTAAGATATGTTAAGATAGTAAATATAAGTTTCAACAATTTATCAACCAAATGTACAAATATGGTAGTTAAAATGTTTGTGGTTCAAGGAGTAGTCACTGTTGTGGTGGGTATTCTAGACAAGATGGTGACACATGCCGCATAGGACGCTAACAAGGACCCAATGCAACCATGGTCGACACATACACCACACACAAATCTCGGATGGTTGGAAGGTAAGAGGGAGTTGTATTGTATGTCATCTGCATTTGGAACCGGAGGTCCCTATCCACACAAGCCTTCGGCAAAGTTGCAGGGAGTTCCTACCCAACGAGATTGATACTACAACCAACACCCATATTTTCAATGCCTTCCTCCTTATTCGTCCCTTCATCACAAATTCCATGGCCTAACTACACTCTGATCAAAGTTCAAGAGATTCTATGGGAAATTAGCCATCTGTGTGTAGCAAAATCTCTTATGTATTGTTGTTATCCAAAGTACACATTTCCTTTTAACTTTTTCTTGATGTTGTTTTTATCCACATGCATGTTATCTAGGATTTCTTATATAAAAAAATATGTTATGTGATCGAATCAATTCATCAACTACATTCTAGATACTAACTAAGAAAGTGTGTGTACCACTTGCAATAGCTACAAATATTGATGATTGATTTCAACTTATTGTTCATGTTTTCATTCAAAAAATCAGTTTATTAATTGTTCATGGATCACAAATAACTAATCTATATATTTATAAGTTGGTCGTCAGATCCTCTAAGTAGCTGATCATGTCATTCAAGACCTAAATAGCCACATCCTTCATCATTGCTTTGCTTGATGAGGATATTGTCATCGATAAAATTATTCTGTCAGTGATGCTGCACAAGTTTCACTATGAGACTACTCTGTGAAAGTGCGTTATGTAGACTAGAGGGGGGTGAATAGGCGATTTTTATGAATTCTTCACTGAGGAATTTGCCGGTGAGGAAATTCCTTAGCGAAGAACTATTAGCAGTGGAATAAGTACTCAGAAGTAAGCATAACAGAATACAAGCATGGTCATCATGATGAAATGAAGACTAGCACAGAGTACAGAAAGTGTAATCACAGGATAACACAAGATGAAGACAAACAGACTGAAGAAATGGAACTCAGGAATTGAGAAAGTCTTCAGTCAAAGTCTTCAAACACAGATATGAACAAACACTCAACACAGTAATGAGGAAATGAAAGGGTTGAGGAAATAGAACCAGTTAGGTTGGTGAAGACAATGATTTGGTAGACCAGTTCCAACTGCTGTCTCAGTTGTACGTCCGGTTGGAGCGGCTGAGTATTTAAACTCGAGGACACACAGTCCCGGTCACCCAGTCGCTAAGCACGCAGCTCAGGACACCCAGTCCTCACCGTATTCTCCTTGAACTAAGGTCACACAGACCTCGTCCAATCATTCGTGGTAAGTCTTCAGACGACTTCCAAACCTTCACAGACTTGGTCACTCGGCGATCCACAATTCCTCTTGGATGCTCTAGACCTTGACGCCTAACCGTCTGGAAGAAGCACAGTCTTCAAAGGTAACAAGAGTCGGATCCACGCAGGATCAATTTCTTCAGTGATGCTCAATCACTTTGGGTTTGTAGGGGTTTGGTTTTGGGTTTTCCTCCTTCGATGATTTTCTCTCAAAGTCCTTGGAGGATGGGTTGCTCTCAAATGACAAGTGTCAAGTTCTCTCGGAGCAGCCAACCAGCTAGTGGTTGTAGGGGGCGGCTATTTATAGCCTAGGGAGCAGCCTGGCATGATAAGACATAAATGCCCTTCAATGATATGACCGTTAGGTGGATAAGATATTTTGGGACAGCTAGCGCGCAGCACAGCAACGGTCGGAAATTTGACTCTCAAATTCCTCAGGGCTATCATGTTCCTCACTGTGTAGGTAATTCGCACTGACGAATTCCTAACTCCTCAGTCAGAACAAATTCATCAGCAACCAGAAGAACTTCGTCTCTGTCACTGAAGAAAGTGACTGAACTGTATGAGATTTCCAAAGGCTTCACTCGAAGGGATTGGTAGGTGTAGGATTTTGAGTTGAGCATCACATGGAAATTTTTCCTTAGTATTTCCTCGACCCCCTTTAACAGTACGGTGTTTCCTATGACTCAAGAAAGAGAAAATGAAACTACGAAAACAAAAGTCTTCATGCTTCATGTTCCACAAATGAATACCAAGTCTTCAAGGTCACACCAATTTCTTCACTTTCAAAGTCTTCAGAAAGTCTTCGGAATATCAAAGTCTTCAGTTGAAGAACTTCATTTTTAGGGGTCGACTTTCTCTGTAAATATCAAACTCCTCATAGACTTATAGATCTGTGTACACTCACAAACGCATTAGTCCCTTAACCTATAAGTCTTCAATACACCAAAATCACTAAGGGGCACTAGATGCACTTACAATCTCCCCCTTTTTGGTGATTGATGACAACATAGGTTAAGTTTTCAACGGGGATAAACATATGAAGTGTATACACTGATATTGAGGAATTTGATTACAAGATATAGAAGAACTCCCCCTGAAGATGTGCATAGTGAGGAATTTACTTTTGAGGCAATGCACATTTGAAGAGTTGAATCATGGAGATCTCCCCCTATATCTTGTAATTCATACACGCATTTGATATATAATATGAAGAATTTGAAATGCATGATGAAATATGGTGCCTGATGAGATTCAGCATGCGTGCAATGTCATTAACGAGGAATAAGCATGCAAAGCATAATGCAACAAAAGTATCAGCGCACCATCGGGTTTAAGATTACAACTCGATCCAAATAAAAGTTTCAGAAGAACAAGAGTTGTAACTTAAAAAATGCCCTTAATATAGACCCGCTTGAAGACTAACTCAGATTTCTCCCCCTTTGTCATCAAATGACCGAAAGGATTGAAACTGAGGACTAACGCCCCTGAAGAATTTCAAGTCGATGGAGGAGCGCCAGCATTGTCGGGGTTGTTTGTTGTAGCAGGGCCTGCCGCAGTGTCGTCCAAATCTTCATACTCATCAGTGTCACGCGATGAAGAATAAGAGCTGGCCACCAGTGGAGGAATTTTGACCCTCTTGAATTTCTTCGGAGGAGGTGCAGACCAGTCAAATTCTTCCTTGAGACCCATAGTCTTCAGTTCTTCAGCGCTATAGACATGAGTGAGGACAGCCCAGGTGCGGTTAAAGGTTTCATGAAGGTAGTATTGGTTCTTCTTCACTGCATTGTGTGTTGAGGTCATATTGTGAAGAAGTGCACCAAACTGACGCTTTACCCATTTGTGATTGCGATCAACCTTCTGATGAAGACTGAGGAGTAACTCATGGTCAGTCATCACCCTGGGTGTTGTGGCTTGAGGATTTTGCTTGGCTGAGGTATTTGCGGCAGAGTCATGTGTGGCAGAATCGTCATTGGTAGAGTAAGATGCAGCCTTGCGAAATTGACCATCCAATGGACGAATGCCTTCATCGATCATAGCAGCGGCCTTGCCTTTATCATCAGCTGATGAAACTGTCCGTTTGAGGACTTCAATGGGAGGCAAGTAGCTACCGTGGTTCAGAGTGTCAGCTTTGTAATTCAGTGAAGATCTTGCCCTGATGAATCTCATAATCCAAGGAGCATAGGGCTTCAGCTCGAATGGTGACATAGCAATATTGGCCAGAGTCCTCATGAAGAAATCATGGAAGTTGACGGGAACGCCATGAATGATGTTGAAAAGCATATTCTTCATGATGCAAACGACTTCTTCATCATTTGAGTCGTGGCCTTTGATAGGACTCATTGTCTTCGTCAGAATTCGATAGACAGTCCGAGGCACATACAGTAGTTCATTAACGAGGAATTTGGTTCTTGGGGCCTGCCTTGGCTTCAAAGGCTTCATCAGCACTTGCATATAGTGATTTGAAAGTTCTGGTTCGTTGTAGATACAACGAGCATCATCAAGTGGAGGACTGAGTGGTAGAGCACGAAGCAATTCAGTTGTTGGTGCCTTGTAGTGAGTATTTTCAGACATCCAGTCTAATACCCATGAGTTCACGTCTTCAGCGTCTCCGGTGATGTGCAGAGTTGCATAGAATTGAAGAATGACTTCTTCATTCCAGTCACAGATATCAATGCAGAAATTCAGAAGTCCTGCGTCATGAAGAACACTGAGGACTGGCTCAAAGCCGGGCAGAGACTCCATGTCCACATGAGGAATATGTGCATGATCGAAGACTTTATCTTTGTTGAAGAGCACTGAGGAATAGAAATTGGCTTGGCTGGCAGTCCAGAAACGCCTCTTCCTTATGCGAGCAGAATCACATGGATTATAATCAGTGAAGAATACGTGCTCGGCAAAGAAATCTTCAGCCTTAAACTTCTGTTTGCTTGAGAACGGATTCTTTGGCTTTGGCAGAGAGGTGTCAGTGAGTTGCATAACCACTTCAGGAATCGCGAGCTCAGGTTCTTCAGGCTGAGGAATTTCTTGTTCCTCAACAGATGCAGTCTGAGGATAAGCAGCAGCAGGTTCATCAGCACTAGTGGCTGGAATTTCTTCATGGACAGATGAAGTGGGATGAGTTTATTCAGAGCCCATTTGAACAGTTGGAGCAGGGGACTGAGGTATCTGTTGGATTGGGGTGAAGAGTGGAGAATTTGGATGTTGACTTTCCCAAAAGTCATCGTTCATCACTGGCGTTGTGCTTCCAATATCCACATCTTCTTCAAGTTCCTCAACACCAGCTTCTTCAGCTGTGAACTGAGGCATAGGCGAGGAAATGATTGGGGTTGAAGGGATTTCTTCCACTTTAGTTTTTTCATCAATCTGCACTGACGAAGCAGCAGAATGATTTTCTTCATCAGATCCGCTTGGGATCTCATAGTCTTCTCCAAAAGGAACAAGGTCCTTTGATGGCATGGAGGAAATCGGAACAGCATCAATTGGATTTTCGAGTGAGCTGGTCATTGGCTTCATTTTCTTTGCAGCCGAAGAGTTTGATGCAGCTGATGCCTTCCTTTTCTTCACTGCAGCTTGCTCTGCAGCCTTGGTCTTCTTCATATCAGAGGCAGATGGAAGAATTGGAGTTGGTGTTGGCGCAGGAGGAGCTGAGGAATCTGGATGAATTTCCTTAGGCGCAACTGATGCAGTTGCCCTGACTTGTTCAGTTTCTTTAGGCGCACCACTGGTGGATACCCTGGCAATTTCTTCAGCGGCTGGAATGGGATCATCAGCCCTGGAACTGGCATTTTCATCAGCAGCCTGAACTTCATCAGCGGTGCTGGCATGTTCTTCAGTCGGCTGAGCTGAGGCTCCAGCCTGAGGAATTTCATGTTGCGTTGGGGCAGCAACATTGGTGAATTTCTTCGTCAGGTTGACGAATCTGATTTTGGCCCCTTGCCAATCAGCATAATAAGCATCGAAGTTTTTGTTGAGGTCTTGAATTTCAGTCTGGACCTTGAGAAGTTCCTCAGGTGTCATTCTGACAACGTTTTTCTTCAGGAACTTCTCCTTTCTGTATTGAGCTTTCTTGATCTCTCTTGCCTTTTCAAACTTCCATTTCTCTTCAGTGATGAAATGGGTCAACATATGACTTTGTCCAGGGGTCAGATGAAAATCAGGCATTGGGGTGTTTGGATCCTTGTGCCAGAGATCAATATAATCGAGGATTTTGCTCGGATCCAACAGCAGTGGCACAGATGTGCCTTTGGCTCTAGCGGCCTTCACCTGTCTGTCTCTGATGATTTCTGCAAGTTCATCATCAGAAGCTTCATCATCAGAAGGCACATGGAATGCGACCTATTTCTTCTTTGGACTTGGCCGAGGACCTCGTCCAGCTGTTGCTTTGGTCTTCAACAGTGTGGGGCCTGATGAGGAAATTGGTGCAGCTGAGGAACTTGCTGAAACACCAGAGGCAATCGAGAAACCAGCAGTCCTTTGACATGTAGCCAGATGCACAGGAGCTGAGGACTTTGAAGGAGCTGTTGAGGACTTTGGTGGAGCTGTAGCAGTGTGAGGAATTTGCCGTGAGGGCACTATTGGTGAAGCACTTGGCTTACAAGTAGGCTTCTTTGGCGTGGATTTCCTCAGTTTGACCGAGGCCTCAGTAGCAGTAGCAGTGGCAGAATCCTCATTGAATTTCTTCACTGCCTCCTTGGCTTGTCTTGCCAATTTAGCTTGGCGCTTAGCCCATTCTTCAGGAAAGTCCTCACCACGTTTGATGCTTGTGGGGTCAGCTACTTGGCCAGGTGCCAATGGTGCTCTTGGGCATGGAGAATTGAGAGCGAATTTCTTCATGTACTTTGGAGTCACATATCTGTATTCCCTCCATTCCCTTGCCCATCTTCGTTCAATCTTCTGAATGCGCACCTTGCGCTGATTTTTGTTTTCTTTGCCAAATTTTGTTTCATCGGGTGTGCAATAGTCAGCATAAATTTCCTCAGGGATTTCAAACGCAGTCATAACCTCAGGTTTCTTTCCTCCTTTCTGCGGCTTCTTACCGTCTGCCATATTCTTCAGTTGAGGAATTTGAACAATCGAGTTCTCTGAAGAAGTATGCAGTTTTTCTTCGAGGAACGCTGCTAATGAGTTAAGTTGATGAGAACCTAGTGATTCAGCAGCAGACATGAGTACCTGTGAATAGAGTACAGGTGCAAGGAATTTGGAGAGGTCATATGCGTTCTGAGAAGGTTTATCAAAAAGCACAAGTTTTGAGGAATTTGACCAGATGAACCTTGAGGAATTTCACTAAGCATTCTTGTCTTAGGTTCCGGAGTTGTACAGATCAAAGATCCACACAATTAGGGAATCTTGAAGAAAATGATTGCTTAGAGAAACAGTTCAAGATCATATGATGTGAGGTGTTCATATGTGTGAAGATTTGAAGAATAAACACCTTTGAAGATTTTGTAGTGTAAAATTTGGATCAACGAGGGTAGTAAAAGTAACTTTTAATTACCCTAAATGAAGAACACGACGAACTGGGTGTTGTAGACGTGAAGCTCGTCTGTTCAGATCTTCCACGCCCTAACTTGGCAGAGTAAGACAGCTACGGCGGCGGCGGAGTGAAGATTTCCGCGGTCGGCGTGAGTACGACGGCGACGAGGTCGAGGCAGCGAAGCTCTTCCTCACCGGCGACGATGGAGTAGCGGCGGCGCTAGGGTTTTAGGAGCTCGAGCGGGAGAGAGAGGTCGAGCGGAGTAAAAGAAGTGAGGATGGAGAGAGGGGTATTTATAGAGGCAGTGAAAAACTGTTTGCCCGAAGATTTAGGACGAACGTGCCCCTGACCATTCTCCTTCTCACGACATGTGTCACCCATGTACTGTGTAGTGGAGATCGTGTACGATCGTGGATGAGTAAAATAATGCATCGTGGGATGCGGAACGGTTTGAGCGGCAAAACCGAAAATTTGGATAAGATTTGTTTTAAAGTTTCGTTCGCAATTTCTTCAGCTGACAAGGACACAGTGAAGATTTTGAACGAGTTTCAAATAGAACGCACATGAAGAATTTGTGAATAGATTGGCTTGAGTATAGCATAGAGGGGGAAGGGTCCGATCACATTCACTTAGCAGAAAAAAAAACTTGAAGAAATAGCTATAAGTGAATGCTGTAGAGGACATAAACTCATATATATATAGCCAATGAAGAAAAACAAAGGAAACAGTGAAGATTTTGAAAAGTTGAAGAATTTGAAAAACTGCAGAATTTCAAAACTGAGGAAAAACTCAAATTGAAGATTTTCAACTTTTTGTGGTGCTGTGACCCACCGTATAAGAATGATGATTTTAGACACCGCGTACAATTGTCGTAGGGTTATGAGAATCAAATTCTTCATTAATTTCTTCACACTTAGAGTGTTATTCTTCATTGATTGAAGAAAAACGTTTCTTCATGTGTTGCACATCTAAGTCATCAATTTTGCATAAGTGTTAGGATGTGTGTCCTTTTCGAAGAACATTCGAAGATTCTAAGATATTTAGCTCACACCGCAACTTGCTAAATCTCTTCTCATCCAAGCGCTTAGTGAAGATATCAGCTAGCTGTTCTTCAGTCTTCACGTGCTCGATGGAAATATCGCCCTTCAACACATGATCACGAAGAAAATGATGACGAATCTGAATGTGCTTTGTCTTCGAGTGCTGAACTGGGTTGTGAGCAATCTTGATGGCACTCTCATTGTCACAGAGGAGAGGCACATTCTTCACGTTGACGCCATAGTCCTTGAGTGTTTGCTTCATCCAAAGTAGTTGAGCACAGCAAGAGCCAGCAGCAATGTATTCAGCTTCCGAAGTGGACAGTGATACGCAGTTCTGTTTCTTCGAGGACTAACAGACCAAAGATCGTCCGAGGAAATGACAAGTGCCAGAAGTTGACTTGCGGTCCACATGATCACCAGCATAGTCAGACTCAGAATATCCAATGAGATCAAAAGCAGAGCCCTTGGGGTACCATAATCCTAGTGTTGGTGTGTGAGCAAGATATCGAAGAATATGCTTCACAGCCTTATGGTGTGATTCCTTCGGTGCAGCTTGAAATCGGGCACACATGCAAACACTAAGCTTTATATCTGGCCTAGATGCACATAAGTACAATAAAGAACCAATCATGGAGCGGTATACCTTGTGATCGAAGTCAATACCATTTTCATCAGTGCATAGATGGCCATTTGTGGGCATAGGAATTTTGACGCCTTTGCAATCTTGCATGCCGAATTTCCTCAGTACATCTTTGAGGTATTTCTCCTGAGATATGAATATGCCATTGCGCTGTTGACGAATTTGAAGACCTAAGAAGAATTTCAACTCTCCCATCATAGACATTTGATATTCTTCACTCATCATATAGGCAAATTCATCACTATAACGTTGGTCAGTACAGCCAAAGATAATATCATCAACATATATTTGGCACACAAACAGTTCACCATCATAAGATTTAGTAAAGAGAGTAGGGTCGAGTGAACCGGTGTGAAGCCATTCTTCACGAAGAATTCCTTCAATGTATCATACCACGCCTGAGGGGCTTGCTTGAGGCCATAGAGGGCCTTATTAAGTCTGAAGACTTTGTCAGGATTCTTTGGATCTTCAAAACCTGGGGGTTGAGCAACATATACTTCTTCCTCGAGCTTACCATTGAGGAATGCACTTTTCACATCCATTTGATATAAGATGATATCATGATGGTTAGCATAAGCAAGTAATATGCGAATAGCCTCAAGTCTAGCAACAGGTGCAAAAGTTTCATCGAAATCAATTCCTTCAACCTGTGTGTAGCCTTGAGCTACCAGTCGTGCCTTATTCCTCACCACAAGGCCATTTTCATCTTGCTTGTTGCGGTAGATCCACTTTGTTCCAATGATATTATGCTTGCAAGGATCTGGACGTTTGACCAGTTCCCAGACATTGTTGAGCTCGAACTGATGTAATTCTTCTTGCATAGCCTGAATCCACTCCGGCTCCAAAAATGCTTCATCTACCTTGGTGGGCTCTGTGATAGAGACAAAAGCATAGTGACCACAAAAGTTAGATAAATGTGAAGCTTTTGAGCGTGTGAGAGGACCTGGTGCTCTAATGTCATCGATGATCTTCTCCACTTGCACTTCTTTTGCAACGCGAGGATGAGCTGGTTGTCGCTGAGGAGTTTGGTCAGCATTTTCTTCAGCACCATTTTCCTCAGCATTGTCTTCAGGTGTATCAGCTCGATGTTCTTCATGAACTAGAATGAATTCTTCAGCAAATTCTTCAGTAGGAATGACATCCTCAGTTGCCTTGAACATGAAAGAATCCTTAGGTGCTGGTTCATCTAACACAGAAGGTAGGTGCTCTCTTTGCGAGCCATTAGTTTCATCGAACCGCACATCTACAGTGTTAACAATCTTGTGAAGAACAATGTTGAAGACTCTGTAGGTGTGTGAGTCCTTTCCGTAACCAAGCATAAAACCTTCATGTGCTTTCGGTGCAAATTTAGAATTGTGGTGAGGATCTCTAATCCAACATTTAGCACCGAAGACTTTGAAATAACTCACATTGGGTTTCTTGTTAGTGAGGAGTTCATAGGCCGTCTTCTTGAAGAATTTGTGAAGATATACTCTGTTGATGATGTGGCACGCAGTATCAATTGCATCAATCCAAAAATGATGAGGTGTTTTGTATTCATCAAGCATAGTGCAAGCCATCTCAACAAGAGTTCTGTTCTTGCGCTCCACGACGCCATTCTGCTGAGGAGTATAGGGAGCAGATAACTCATGAGTAATACCAAGTTCATCAAGATAGTCATCAAGACCGGAATTCTTGAACTCAGTTCCATTGTCACTTCTGATGTGCTTGATCTTCACACCAAAGTTGGTTGAATCCCTCGAGGAAAAACGTTTGAAGACTTCCTGCACTTCATGTTTGTAAGTAACAATGTGTACCCATGTATATCGAGAGTAATCGTCAACAATGACAAAACCATATAGAGATGCATCATTAGTGACTGCTGAGTAATGATTAGGTTCGAAGAGGTCCATGTGAAGCAATTCAAATGGACGAGTAGTGGTCATGATAGTCTTCACTGGATGCTTGGCCTTGGTCATTTTTCCAGCTTCACAGGCTCCGCATAAGTGATCCTTGAGGAATTTGACATTCTCAATGCCAATGACATGCTTCTTCTTTGCAAGCATGTGCAAGTTCCTCATGCCTGCGTGACCAAGTCGTCGATGCCATAGCCAGCCTTCTGAAGCTTTTGCAAGTAGACACACGGCTGGTTGTGGTCCTGTAGAGAAATCAACAATATACATCTCCTCTCCTAAAGCCTTCGAAGACTTTGGAATTGTCAGCTTCCATAATCACAACACAGCGATACTTGCCAAAGACAACAACCATATCAAGATCATAAAGCATTAAGACTGACATGAGGTTGTATCCTAAGGACTCAACAAGCATGACTTTATCCATGTGTTTATCCTTAGAGATCACAACCTTACCAAGACCCAATACCTGACTTTTGCCTTTGTCAGCAAAGATGATGTGCTTCAGATGTGACGGTGATAAGGGAGCATCCATCAAAAGATTCTTGACACCAGTCATGTGATTTGTACATCCACTATCGAGGACCCATTCAGTGGTTTTGGGTTGATCATCCTGTAGATGAATTAGTGTAACTTACAATCGCATATGCTTCATCAATGAAGAATATGATATCAAGTTCATCAGATGAATTCCATCAAGCAGTAAACAGATATAGCAGTAGGAGGACGTGTGAAAGTTTATTTCATCATGATTCGCCTGCGTCCTTTCAGGCCATTTTGTCAGGTCCCCAGCAAATTCTTCAGACGTTAAGGCACGTCTGGAGACCTGACCCTGTAGAAGAGATTAGTTCTTTTTATTCACCACCCACATCTGAAGGGGTGGCAAAGAGTTCATCACTCTGCGAGCACCATACAAGAATGGTGGCATAGAAGCCAAACCATTTCATTTCACATAAGAGGGGTTAGAGTAAGCATATGAATAAGCAGAGAAATTCTTCGAGGACTTATGAACATAATGGTTTGAAGAATAATGCACATATTCATAGCCCTTAGCTCTACCCTGCGAAACAGAGTTGTTAGCACGATGATAATCATATGAGGACTTTGATCCATTTGAGGAATTTGATCCATATGAAGAATTTGATCTGGGGTTCCTGTTCTTCACTGGTGGTGTCATGAGGACATTCACCTGAAGACTTTCAAGGCACTTCTTGGCAACCCAGATTTTCTTCATAGGAGAACTGTTCCTGCAGTTAGTGCCAACATATCTAGCAAATACTTCACCATTCTGATTTTTGAACAGTTTATAGTTGGAGTCAAATGACTCATCAGAAGGATGAGGAGATTCACATGTAAAGCCAGATAAGTTAAATGGATCAACTGGAGGTCCCTTTGCAGCAACCCATGAGGTTTTGGGGTACTGCTCAGGCTTCCAATATGTCCCATCAGCATTAAGTTTCCTCTCAAAGGCGATACCCTCTTTTCCAGGGTTTCTGTTGAGGATCTGCTTTTTAAGCACATCACAAAGAGTCTGATGCCCTTTGAGGCTTTTGTACATGCATGTCATGTACAATTCCTTCAGCCCTGCATCGTCAGTGATACTTGCAATGTCCTCAGATGAGGAATTAGTGATAGCAGAGGCAGGTGAAGAATTTGTAACAGTTGAAGCATTTGAACATTCAGGTGAAGAATTAGCAGATTCACATTCAATGCACTTTAAGCATGGAGGAACAAATTCTTCCTGAGAAGCGCTGATTTGTTGAGCTAGTAATGAATCGTGCTCCTTCTGAAGATCTTCATAACTCACTCTTAGCTTCTCAATATCTTGCTTTCTTTGAAGAAATTCATAAGAAAGTTTCTCATGATCAGATAAGAGAGTGTTATGATGACTTTGAAGGTTATCAAACCTAGACTGAAGTCTCTGAAGATTTTCAGTCGGGGCTTTAGTGCGATCCATTTCTTCACCTAACATATCATCACTCTTATCTAGCATGTTTTGAACCTTTTCCAAGGCATGTTGTTGTTTGGTGGCAATGCAAACAAGTTTGGTATAGCTAGGTTCAATATCATCATCAGATTCACAGTCACTAAATTCAGATGAGGAACATTCGGTTACCTCGACACCCTTTGCCATGAGACATGATGCAGAAGATGATGATTCTGGTTCGAAAGTCATCCTTTTGAGAGATTCCTTGAAGTCCTCAAACCAAGGATCATGACGGGTTCGATGACCTTCATAGACATCGGAGATTCGGTCCCAGATAAGCTTTGCATTGCAAAGATGCATAATGTGCCTGAATTGATCTCTGGATAGGCAGGAACAGATGATATCCTTCGCCATGAAGTCAAGTCGAGTGTATTTGCGAATATCATCTGCGTTCGCCGTCTTGCATAGATCAGTAAGACCAATTTCAGTGACGGTCCACAGCTCGCTGTCCATTGCCATGAGGCGCTTCCTCATCATGGCCTTCCATTTGGGATAATCATGATCGTCAAAGATAGGGCATGTCACTTTCTTCATACCTGCGGTCGACATAACTAAAACTCCAGGCGGTTAAACCAAAATCACACAGAACAAGGGAGTACCTTGCTCTGATACCAATTGAAAGTGCGTTATGTCGACTAGAAGGGGGGTGAATAGGCGATTTTTATGAATTCTTCACTGAGGAATTTGCCGGTGAGGAAATTCCTTAGCGAAGAACTATTAGCAGCGGAATAAGTACTCAGAAGTAAGCATAACAGAATACAAGCATGGCCATCATGATGAAATGAAGACTAGCACAGAGTACAGAAAGCGTAATCACAGGATAACACAAGATGAAGACAAACAGACTGAAGAAATTGAACTGAGGAAATTGAGAAAGTCTTCAGTCAAAGTCTTCAAACACAGATATGAACAAACACTCAACACAATAATGAGGAAATGAAAGGGTTGAGGAAATAGAACCAGTTAGGTTGGTCAAGACAATGATTTGGTAGACCAGTTCCAACTGCTGTCTCAGTTGTACGTCTGGTTGGAGCGGCTGAGTATTTAAACTCGAGGACACACAGTCCCGGACACCCAGTCGCTGAGCACGCAGCTCAGGACACCCAGTCCTCACCGTATTCTCCTTGAACTAAGGTCACATAGACCACGTCCAATCACTCGTGGTAAGTCTTCAGGCGACTTCCAAACCTTCACAGACTAGGTCACTCGGTGATCCACAATTCCTCTTGGATGCTCTAGACCTTGACGCCTAACCGTCTGGAAGAAGCACAGTCTTCAAAGGTAACAAGAGTCGGATCCACGCAGGATCAATTTCTTCAGTGATGCTCAATCACTTTGGGTTTGTAGGGGTTTGGTTTTGGGTTTTCCTCCTTCGATGATTTTCGCTCAAAGTCCTTGGAGGATGGGTTGCTCTCAAATGACAAGTGTCAAGTTCTCTCAGAGCAGCCAACCAGCTAGTGGTTGTAGGGGGGGGCTATTTATAGCCTAGGGAGCAGCCCGACATGATAAGACATAAATGCCCTTCAATGATATGACGGTTAGGTGGATAAGATATTTTGGGACAGCTGGCACGCAGCACAGCAACGGTCGGAAATTTGACTCTCAAATTCCTCAGGGCTATCATGTTCCTCACTGTGTAGGTAATTCGCACTGACGAATTCCTAACTCCTCAGTCAGAACAAATTCATCAGCGACCAGAAGAACTTCGTCTCTGTCACTGAAGAAAGTGACTGAACTGTATGAGATTTCCAAAGGCTTCACTCGAAGGGATTGGTAGGTGTAGGATTTTGAGTTGAGCATCACATGGAAATTTTTCCTTAGTATTTCCTCGACCCCCTTTAACAGTACGGTGTTTCCTATGACTCAAGAAAGAGAAAATGAAACTACGAAAACAAAAGTCTTCATGCTTCATGTTCCACAAATGAATACCAAGTCTTCAAGGTCACACCAATTTCTTCACTTTCAAAGTCTTCAGAAAGTCTTCAGAATATCAAAGTCTTCAGTTGAAGAACTTCATTTTTAGGGGTCGACTTTCTCTGTAAATATCAAACTCTTCATAGACTTATAGATCTGTGTACACTCACAAATGCATTAGTCCCTTAACCTATAAGTCTTCAATACACCAAAATCACTAAGGGGCACTAGATGCACTTACACTCTGGCCAAGAATGGGATAGAAGACGTCGATCTTGAGGATGTCCATAGTCGTGATAATGATGATATTGTTGAATAAACATATGTGTTGGGAGCAAAGCATGGTAATGGACGCCCACATAAGTTGGGTGCGACCGGCCTCATAAGGTCGTGAGGTCTGCCAATGGGAGAGGTGCTTCCTCTCCATTGACTAAGAGAGGGCATGGGAGACCAAGGAAGAGACACACTGTTGGATCATTAGAAGCTTCTTTTGAGAACGGAGACAACACTATGACTATGAGATCCCCCCCCCCTCTCCCCCGAGATGATTTTTCTCAACGACCACGAGATGCACAGGAGGCAAAGAAAGCTGCCAAAAAGTAACATCAATGAGTATCAAGAAAGGGCCTGGGAGGCCAAGAAAGGACCAACAATCACTAGAAGACTATTCTCCAATTGGGTCCAAAAAATAAAAATGCAGGTACTAATGGCCCAAGTGAAAAAGAGCGGATCATTTTGTATACACCTTTGAAACTTGACATGCGTAGTTGAATTGAGATTTTAGTAGCTTTGTGGTGAATCTTGTCCTTGTGAGTGTTCCTATTGAGTCTCCCTCCCCTTTGTTGCCCATGCCATGTTTTACCACTAATCCACCTCCAGTCGTGATGATCGGGGCACCCCTATAGCTCCCCTCGTATCATTTTATTAGCTTGGAACACGAGGCATTATATGTCACATGCAGTGTTTCACCGATAAGACTCGTATCCCTTTGACTCTCCTTTACCTCGAGACGAATTAATATTCCCATTCAGTGTAATATGTCGAGCAAACTAACGTGGAAAAGAACTTTGTTTTGTGCCATGCAATAAAATCGTATGTCAAATGATCATTCAGGGTGATTCGCAAAATTCTTATAGGATCAAAAGGCAAGAAACGACTAATAATGAAAACTTCATCCCATTTTGAGAAAGAAGAGTCAATAAGTTCATCAACTTTGTTCAAAATAACATGTGTCTTCCTAGTTTGTATGTTGATTCTTGTAGCTGACCCAACTCTCCAAATATGATCTATTTTGAAAGCATGTATATTCTATTAAGATCCTATTTAGCTTTGAAATTCTCTGTAGTCTTACATATGGTAAGATAGGAAATATAAGTTTCAACATTTTCTCAACCGAATGTACAAATATGGTAGCTAAAACGTTTGTGGTTCAAGGAGTAGTCACTATTGTGGTGGGTATTCCAGACAAGATGGTGATACACGCCGCATCACTAACAAGGACCCAACCATGGTCGACACATCCACCACACACAAATCCCTATCGGGGGAATGGAAGAGGGAGTTCTATTGTATGTCATATGTATTTGGAACGGGAGGTCCCTATCCACACAAGCCTTCGGCAAAGTTGGAGGTGATGTCCTGCCCAACGAGATTGAGACCGCAATTGACACCCATATTTTTAACGTGTTCCTACTTAATTTTCTCTTCATCACCAATTCGATGGACTAACTGCACTTTGATCAAAGTTAAAGAGATTCTATGGGAAATTATACATCCGTGTGTAGCAAAATCTCTTATATATTGTTATTATCCAAAGTACAACATGCCCTTTTGACTTTTTCTTCACATTCTTTTTATCCACATGCATCTGATCTAGGATTTCTTATATAAAAATATTTGTTATGTGATCGAAGCATTTCATAAATTACATAGTAGATACTGACTAAGAAAGTGTCTGTAACACTTACAATAGCTAAAAATTTGATGATTGATTTCAACTTATTGTTCATGTTTTTCTTCAAAAAAGATCAATTTATCCATTGGTCATGGATCTCAAATAACTAATCTATATATTTGTTATGTTGGTCGTTGGATCCTCTAACTAGCTGATCATGTCTTCAAGAACTAATTAGCCACATCCTTCAGCATTGATTTTCTTGATGAGGATATTGTCGTCAATAACATTATTCTATTAGCCATGCTACACAAGTTTCACTATGAGACTACTCTGGCCAAGAATGGGAAAGAAGATGTCGATCTTGAGGATGTCTATTGTCATGATAATGATGATATTGTTGAATACACTTATGTGTTGGGAGCAAAGCATGGTAATGGATGCCCACATAAGTGGAGTGTGGTCGGCCTCACAAGTGGGATGCGTCCCCCGTACCATTTTCTTAGCTTGGAACACGAGGCTTTATATGTCACATGCAGGGTTTCACCTATAATACCCGTATCCCTTTGACAACCCTGGACATCGAGACGAATTGATATTTCCATTCAGTGTATTATGTCACACAGACTAAACTGGAAAAGGACTTTGTTTTGTGCCATGCAAAAAAATCCTATGTCAAATGAGCATTCATGGTGATCCGCGAAATTCTGTCAGGATCAAAAGGCAAGAAACTACTAATAATGAAAACTTCATCCCGTTATGCCAAAGAAAAGTCAGTGAGCTCATCAACTTTGTTCAAAATAACATGCATCTTCCTAGTTTGTATCTTGCTCATCAGACTATTAGTGAACCAATGATCATCTCATATGTTGATTTTTATAGCTGGCCCAACTCTCAAAATATGACCTATTTTGAAAGCATGTATATTCATTAATATCCTATTAGCAATAGTATTGAAGTTCTCTACAGTGTTAAGATACGAAATATAAGTTTCAAAAACTTCTCAACCGAATGTACAAATATGGTAGTTAAAACATTTGTGGTTCAAGGATTAGTCACTATTGTGGTGGGTATTTGCATTCAGTACGGTGACACATGCCGCATAGGACGCTAACAAGGACCCAACCATGGTCAACACATACACAACACACAAATCCGTGATGGGGGGAAATGATGAGGGAGGTGTAGTGCATGTCATGTGCATTTGGATTCGGAGGTCCCTATCCACACAAGCCTTAGGAAAAGTTGCAGGTGATGTCCTGCCCAACTAGATTGAAACCGCAACCAACACCCATATTTTCAATGTGTTCCTCCTTTATCTTCCCTTCATCACCAATTCCATGGCCTAACTACACTTTGATCAAAGTTAAAGAGATTCTGTGGGAAATTATGAGTCCGTGTGTGGCAAAATCTCTTAACATTGTTGTTATCCAAAGTACAACATTTCCATTTGACTTTTTCTTGATGTTCTTTTTATCCCCATGCATGTGATCTAGGATTTATTATACAAAAATATTTGCTATGTGATCGAAGCATTTTAAAAACTACATAGTAGATACTGACTAAAAAAAGTGTATGTACCACTTGCAATAGCTAGAAAGTTTGATGAGTGGTTTCAACTTATTGTTCATCTTTTTGTTCAAAAAGAACACTTTCTTAATTGGTCATGGATGACAAATAATTAATATATTTTTTTATGTTGATCGTTGGATCCTCTAACTAGTTGATAATGCCATTCAAGCCCTAAATAACTGCATCATTCACCATTGATTTGCTTGATGAGGATATTGTCGTCGATAACATTATTCTGTCAGCGGTGCTGCACAAGTTTCACTATGAGACTACTCTAGCCAAGAATGGGAAAGAAGACGTCAATCTTGAGGATGTCTATAGTGGTGATAATTATACTATTGTTGAATACACTTATGTGTTGGGAGCAAAGCATAGTAATGGACGCCCACATAAGTGGGGTGCGGCCGGCCTCATAAGGTTGTGATGTCTGCCAATGGATGAGGTGCTTCCTATACATTGACCAAGAGAGGGCATGGGAGACCAAGGAAGAGACAGACAGTTGGCTCATCAGAAGCTTATTTTGATAATGGACACGACACACTATGACTATGAGACCCCCCCCTCCCCCCCAGTTGATTTATCGACGCCAAAGAGATGCACGGGAGGCCAAGAAAGGAGCCAGAAGCAACATCAACGAGTATCAAAAGAGGGCCTGGGAGGCCGACAAAGGACCAACAATCACTAGCAGACTCTTCTCCAATTGGGTCTAAATAAATAAATAAATAATGCAGGTAGTAATGGCTCGAGTGAAAAAAGAGGCGATTATTTTGTATACACCTTTGAAACTTGACGTGTGTGGTTGAATTGAGATTTGAGTTAGCTTGGTGGTAAATCTTATCCTTGTAAGTGTTCTTATTGAGTCCCCCTCCCCTTTGTTCCCCATGTCGTGTTCTACCTCTAATCCAGCTCCAATCACGATGCTCGGGGCTTACCTATAGCTCCCCCATATCATTTTCTTACCTTGAAACACGGGGCATTATAAGTCACATGCAAGGTTTCACCTGTAAGACACGTATCCCTTCGACCCTCCTTGACCTCAAGACGAATGTATATTCCCATTCAGTGTAATACGTCGAGCAAACTGAAGTGGAAAATGACTTTATTTTGTGCCATGCAACAAAATCCTATGTTAAATGATCATTCAGGGCGATTCTCACAAAAAATTCAGGATCAAAAGGCAAAAAACTACTAATAATGAAAACTTCATCCCATTATGCCAGAAAAGAGCCAGTGAGCTCACCAACTTTTTTCAAAATACCATGCGTCTTCCTAAGCTATATCTTCCAT
Source organism: Triticum dicoccoides (assembly GCF_002162155.2). Lineage (NCBI taxonomy): Eukaryota > Viridiplantae > Streptophyta > Magnoliopsida > Poales > Poaceae > Triticum > Triticum dicoccoides. The sequence continues at coordinate 710,706,693 of NC_041381.1, forward strand.
GTCGAACTATCTGTGACCAAACGATCATCACATATGTTGATTCTTGTAGCTGACCCAACTCTCCAAATATGACCTATTTTGAAAGCATGTATATTCTATTAAGATCTTATTTAGCAACAATCTTGAACTTCTCTGTAGTCTGACATATGTTAAGACAGGAAATATAAGTTTCAACAATTTCTCAACTGACTTTACAAATATGGTAGTCAAAAGGTTTGTGGTTCAAGGATTAGTCACTGTTATGGTGGGTATTGCAGACAAGACGGTGACAAACACCATATGGGACGCTCACAAGGACCCAACCATGGTCGACACATCCACCACAGACAAATACCTGGTGGGGGGAAAAGAATAGGGAGTTGTAGTGCATGTCATATGCATTTGGATCTGTAGGTCCCTATCCACACAAGCCTTAGGCAAAGGTTCAGGTGATGTCCTGCCCAACATGATTCAGACCACAACTGACACCCATATTTTTAATGTGTTACTCCTTCATCTTCCCTTCATCACCAATTCCATGGCCTAACTACACTTTGATCGAAGTTCAAGAGATTCTATGGGAAATTATCCGTCCGTGTGTAGAAAAATCTCTTATACATTGTTGTTATCCAAAGTACAAAATTTCCTTTAGACTTTTTCTCGATGTTCTTCTTATCCACATGCATGTGATCACGGATTGGATTTCTTATATAAAAATATTTGTTATGTCATCGAACAATTTCATAAACTACATAGTAGATACTGACTAAGAAAGTGTGTGTACCACTTGAAGTAGCTACGAATTTTGATGATTGATTTCAACTTATTGTTCATGTTTTTGTTCAAAAAAAACAGTTTATTAATTGGTCATGGATGACCAATAACTAATCTATATATTATTTATGTTGGTCGTTGGATCCTCTAACTAGTTGATCATGTCATTCAAGACCTAAATAGCCACATCCTTCATCATTACGTTACTTGATGAGGATATTGTCGTTGATAACATTATTCTACCAACGATGGTGCACAAGTTTCACTATGAGACTACTCTGGCCAAGAATGGGAATGAAGGCGTCGATCTTGAGGATGTCTATAGTGGTGATAATGGTGATATTGTTGAATACACGTATGTGTTGGGAACATGTGTTGGGAACAAAGAATGGTATTGGATGCCCACATAACTGGGGTGCGACTGGCCTCATAAGGTTGTGATGTCTGCCAATGGAGGAGGTGCTTCCTCTCCATTGACCAGGAGAGAGCATGGGATACCAAGGAAGAGACACACTGTTGGCTCATCAGAAGCTTCTTTTCAGAATGGAGATGATACTATGACTATGAGAACCACCCCCCACCCCCCCCCACCCCCGCTAGTCATTTCTCGATGCCAAAGAGATGCGTGGGAGTCCAAGAGAGGAGCCAAAACCAACATGAGCGAGTATCGAGAGACGGCCTGCGAGACTGATAAAGGACCAACACTCACTAGTGGACTCTTCTCCAATTGGGTCCAAAAAATTAAAATATGCAGGTAGTAAAGGCCCGAGTGAAAAAGAGACGATTATTTTGTATACACCTTTGAAACTTGACATGTTTGACTTGAGATTTGAGTTAGCTTGGTGGTGAATCTTGTCCTTGTGAGTGTTCTTATTGAGTCCCCCTCCCCTTTGTTCCCCATGTCGTGTTTTACCTCTAATCCACCTCCAATAGTGATGATAGGGGCACAGCTATAGCTCCCCCCATATCATTTTCTTAGCTTGGAATACGAGGCATTATATGTCACATGCAGGGTTTCACCTATAAGACCCGTATCCCTTCGACTCTCCTTGACCTCAAGACAAATTGATATTCCCATTCAGTGTAATATGTCGAGCAAGCTGAAGTGAAAAAGGACTTTGTTCTGTGCCACGCAAGAAAATCCTATGTCAAATGATCATCCAAGGAGATTCTCAAAATTCTTTCAGGATCAAAAGGCAAGAAACTACTAATAATGAGAACTTCATCCCATTATGTCAAAGAAGAGTCAATGAGCCCATCAACTGTGTTCAAAATAACATGCGTCTTCCTAGTCTATATCTTCCCCGTCGGACTATCTGTGACCCAATGATCATCTCATATGTTGATTCTTGTAGCTGACCCAACTCTCCAAATATGACCTAGTTTGAAATCATGTATATTCTATTAAGATCCTATTTAGCAATAGTCTTGAAGTTCTCTGTAACCTGACATATGTTAAGATAGGAAATATGAGTTTCAACAATTTCTCAGCCGAATGTACAAATATGGTATTTTAAATGTTTGTGGTTCAAGGAGTAGTCACTGCATGTGATCTAGGATTTCTTATATAAAACTATTTGTTATGTGATCGAAGCATTTCATAAACTACATAGTAGATACTAACTAAGTGTGTGTACCACTTGCAATAGCTACAAATTTTGATGATGGATTTCAACTTATTGTTCATGTTTTTGTTCAAAAAAAATCAGTTTATTAATTGGTCATGGATCACAAATAACTAATATTTTTTATGTTGTTCGTTGGATCCTCTAACTAGCTTATCATGTCATTCAAGACCTAAATAGTCACATCCTTCATCATTGCTTTGCTTGATGAGGATATTGTCGTTGATAATATTATTCTAGCAGCGATGCCGCACAAGTTTCACTATGAGACTACGATGGCCCAGAATGGGAAAGAAGACGTGGATCTTGTTTTCTCATATAAGAACATGCCAATAATGATTTCCCTGATGCACATACTACCTTAGTTAATTAATTCCCCCTTATTTTTGGATTATCTTGTGGGTTACACACTTGACACATGGCATTACGAGCCACTAGTGTGAAGATTGTTTGGGTATCATCTGATTTTCATGTAATGGAGAGGTTCATGAGTGTTGGTGTTGAAGTGTATGTGCCCAAACCAATCAAGTTCGTGAAATACATCTGTTTTTCCTGCCATAATGAAACCAAGAATTAATTTCCATGTTTTATGATCTTGATTTGAACTGCCACCCGCACATTGCTAATTACAAATTATACAACGAACTAATTTTAATCATGTCAGGCTCGAGATGGATATACTCCGTATATATGCTAGTTGTGATTGAGGCAGATATACGTGCCATAATTGGCAAGCTTTGGCGCAATTTATTTTTCCAAAAACCTGAAAAATACTTTGATACTCCATAGCATTTAATCGCAAAAGACATGCCAGCCAACACAATATTTGATTTTTCCCTGGTGGAATTAGAAAAGCGGTGCAATATCGATATTTGCATGTGTGAAGCAACCTGATTATGAATGAACAATAGAGATCAAGCGGGCACTCCTATAAATAGCCATGTACCTTGGCTGGGTATAAGGCACACACCAACACCAAACACCCAAGTAGCAAGTAACAGAGCAAGAGCAGCCGTACTAGTTTCAGTCATAAGCTCAAAGGTTCATAGCCACTCTCGCCCCTTTGTTTGTTCGTGTATCTTCCACTAGTTTTCCCTCCATACATGCCTAAAAGATCGATCAAGATTGTGCAAGGCGCTGCCTAAACATGAGAAGCTAGTGCACTTTGTTCAGTTTTGATCTATGCATTAATGCATAGCACACGTTCTGGTTGTTGTTGGCAGACATGTATAGACATCTCTTTTTCCATTTCATCCTTTTGCTTCTTTCAAGGATTTCTTTGTTGTGCTAAGGCTGGTCATCCTCGTGCTATTGTCGGTGCTACATGTTGCAGCTTTTTGTGTGTGGAGAAATTATCCATTCAACTGTAGAAGAATCTCTATCATTGTTATAATCGATCCAAATTAAGCACACCATTTCTTTATGATTGTTTTCTTGATGTTCTTTTTGTCCTCAAATATGCAATCTACGAATTTGTTTCTCCTTCTCTTTCCCTGATGAAACATTCAATAAAACTAGTAGATAGTACTACATACTAATTATGAAACTTGATCATCTCAGCTGAGATCTATGAAACGTGTGCTCATCTTCCAGATGATTTGTAACTAATCAGTCTGCAACTAAAATGCACAACCTTGCATTGTGATTTACTAATTATTAAGATTATGATTTTCAAGTCAATTATTCTTGTAACAATCTCCTTGAAAATATTAGCTAGGTGTGCATCAGAAATAACTAATCTCCTTATTAATTCTTTTTGCGGTCATTTTAGCTAGCTGATCATGGCATCATCCCTCAAGGCACTGCTTGTTGAGGATATTATGGTTGACAACATGATTCTCTCCTTCATGCTGCACAGATTTCACTATGAGGTCACCCTGGCTAAGAATGGGAAAGACATTGTTGATATGTTCCTTGAGAGTAACAAGTTTGACATTGTTCTATCTAATAAGGACATGCCCATAATGGTCGGTCCAGGGGTATGTACGTACTTGAGGTAATTTTGGTTTTCTTTCTTTTCCTTTTTCCTTCAACATAACATATATTGGATGGTCACCTCATCAACATGTTTACATGTTAATCCAAAGGCAGTCATGAAGAGCTATGGGAGCCACTGTTGTAAAGATCGTCAGGGTGTCCGCTAATGATAAGGCCATGGAGGTGCTTATGAGTGTCGGTGCTGATGACTTTGTGCCCAAACCAATTAGTCTTGAGGTTCCCGGGCCTATGATTCTGGAGGTCATGAATAGGAAAAACAATTAGTGACTCTTGCTCGATCCAGCCATGGAGGAAGAAATTAAGCTAGCTCATATACTATGAATCTTTGCTAGGTTTGCTATGCATTATATTATTATTGTGTTGTCATTTTATTTTCGAGGTCAATCAGAAAGGCTAACAATAATTAGATCATTGGGATCGATGTAATATGTAACCTTTTTGAATTTAGTCTATTACTACTCATTAATTTTTGCTTTAGGGTGTGTGACATATGCATTTGTTTCAGTGGCAAGTTATTCAACTCTCAATTAATTTGATAATTTCACGGTTTGGATATCTTTTATTGGCATGGTACGCCTAACTAACAATACCTGTAAATCTAAACATGTCGCATACATCCACATAATTTCTTTCTTGAAATATGAAAAAAAAACATGGCTCATTTAATCATCAAAGATACGCCAATAAATTTTGATTTTCCCTAATAAAATTAAAAAAGAGGTGGAGATTGATATTGATAAACGTGATTTCAAATGGACGGTGGGCATCAACCTTCCATCCCAACAAATACATACCTAATAGCAGCAAGCAACCCACCTCCATAAGCTGAAGGTTCGCAATTCCCTCCTCCTCTACCAAAACCGGGAGATATTTCAAAATGGGTAGGCATACGTATAACTACTCCTTACTTTTTCTTCTGACTTTCTTTTCAGTTTTCTGTCCCATCATGTGCCATTTGGTAGCATTATTGTCTTCGTGCATGGACACAAATCTAGATTGTTAGAGCATCTACGACCAGACTTGGCAGTTCCACCCACCTAAACATCCGCGGGCGCGTCCAGATGTATCCACATACAACGCCGATGGCACCTCATTTGTCCTCCCGGACAGCCAAGCCCCTCATATCTAAACTCTCAAAATCCATGCACCTCCATCATATAGCACAAATTCAATAGTTCAAAATGCAAACAAAGCGAAAAAAATAACCACAATGCAACAATCAACACATGCCAAAATGAAATACAACAATTCATAGATAGGCGATTCAAGAATGAGTCATTTAGCGCTCGTAGTTTCGCTCTATTTGTGCGCGTTGATCTCCTTTTTCTTTGCCTCAAGCCACTTCTTGCTTTTCGGATCCAAGAGGATAGTGTGGGCCAACATGATCCTCAAATCATCCGTGTCTCGAGCTGGTTGCGATCTCTCTTTCTTGTGCTCCAATTTCACATATGCCTCATGCTTCTCCAAGTCCATCTCCTTCCACTCAAGCTGAACGTGTTGCTTACCCTTTCCCAGTCCAATCCATCCTCTCTTTTTGAAAATCCAAGAATAGCTTGTACCTCTCCTTGGTGGAAAAAATGCCCATCCATGTGGTGGACATTTCGCTTGCAGTAGCATCATGCACGGTCCTGCCCTTCTCCCACTTGTTTCCCATCACTTCGTGGTTCCTCTTTGGCATGGTGGCTTATCCCTGCCCCTCAACCTTCATGAGCTTCATCATCCAATCCAATGGAGTGTTGGTAGGTTGAGCAACTTCTTGTTGTCATTCTTGAGGTCATCAATGATTTTTTACCACTTTGGTTTCCCATTCAATTTCAATTAATAATGTCAATAGTGAATGTCTTCCCTTTATTTTGTTGGTATAAAGTGGAAGCCACCCCATATAGCAAACATGAGTCACTCATGAGAATGCAACAAACAAAGATAACAATGCAAATGATGATAAAACGAATCAAGTCAACTTACACGACTCTTGATTTCAACGCCACTTTAGTTTCGGCCAACCACGTAAGAATAGTAGCTGCAAAACTTGTTCACACTCTCTTGGATAATGGACCACCTATGTTGGAGACAAGCCTCATTACATGTGGTATGGACAGGCAAAGACTCCATATATTCCTTATGTTCATGGTAAGGCTTGTGGATATTTTCCCAATACTTGTTTCCCTTTTGCTTGGTTCCACATATAGGGTCCATGTTGTGGCCAACCAAGATTCATACAACAAATCATTGCATGGATTGAGAATGTTAGACCTATTGCCTTGAGTATATTCTTCTTGTTGTTAAGAGTTGTCGATGGTTTCCCAATATCATACATAGAAGAGTAGGTATACTCCAAGTCATAATGCATAGGCTCTTAACCGTTATTGATCATGTCCATCAAGATAGCCTCCTAAAATGATCATGATCACAAATAAACTAATGGCATCCTACAAAAATATTAAATGACATACGCAACAAATTGATTCAATGACAACTGATCGAATGGCATACGCAACAAATGAGCGAATCAATACAATGTGTGGAAAAACAAATTTGTGTCCTCCTCCACAATGATTGGTCCTGATGTACATACTACCTTAGTCAATTAATGCCCCTTTCTTATTGGATTATTTTGTGGGTTACACACTTGACACATAGGTGATGGGAGCCATTGGTGTGAAGACTGTTGTATTTTCATCTTATTTTCATGCGATGAAGGAGTTCATGAGTGTTGGTGTTGAAGTATTTGTGCCCAAACAAATAAAGCTCATGATTATCGGGCTTATGATCCAAGAGGTCGTCGATAGAACAAGTCTTGCATGCCATGAATGGTCTAGCGCAATCTGGCCTGCTTTGCTTGAGTGAGAAATGGAGAGAATGATTAATGTCCTGTGAGGTCATATGTGCATGTTTTATGAATTTGGTCTGGATTATATAATGTTGTTTTGTTTCATTTTACTGTACTATTATAGTTTAATTCTGAGGTCCATATTAATGGATGGTCGTCATTAGCAAGAAGAATAAACATAGAATCTATCAATAATTACAATAATGGGATCAATGTAATATGTAGCTATTCCAATTTGTATCTAGTTGTTTTCATTAATTCATCCAACATGTGGCATTCATTCATGTCTGAGCCTGGGATCATCCGCACTCGATGAACAGTAAATTCAAAAAATATTAGTAAAGAAATTGAAAAATTATATATCTTTTACCATCAAAGATGCTCAGGTGCATAAGGAGCATGCAAATATTTGTGGTGTTTGAACATTCGAGGAGGTCGTGTCAAAAAACAAAAATAATTGAGACCAAATAGTGTTTTTTTAAGTTTCTTTCACGGCCAATTATTTTCCATGATGCCCCCGATTGTCCAAACTACACGGAATTTTGCATGTGTGTTGCGCATTCAAGCATATTTGATGCCAAAATAATTCACATTCTTTTCGTATTTTATTTGAATTTGCTATTCATGCCCGGGTGCAGATGAGCTCCAACACCGAATTGTCGTTTGCCAACATGTGGCCTTTAACGTGACCTACATTTACTGATATCCCACTTGAAACTGGTTGAGATGCATGTTGGTTAACCTTCTAGAGGCTTTCCCATAACGAGCACTCTATTAAGATCCCATTATTTACAGAAGTTTGTGGTTTAGCCTTTGATACACTTGCACGGTGGTTTATTACATTATAAATTTATTGTTCAAGATATGATTTACTTACATGTGATGAGTCATATTAACCACACCCTATGATTGTCCATATTTTTTTGTAGAAGTGCAAGAGACATTTTTCCAATATAAAAACAAAAATTCAGCGCTAGAAACAAAGGCATTATAAAGTTGGTTTGTGATACAATGTTTGAATGGTGTGGATTAAATGATTTCTGGCTAGGGTTTGTAAAGATTTTTCTCTAAATAGGACAATGACAAACATGTTATAGGAACGAGTGGTCTACATGTGTGATCGTACAAACATTTCCATGAACGAAATGATATTTACAAATGCAATACTTACTGCAGCATTATTATGCATTGTCCATGCCTGCAAGGGCGAATGTGGTACAGAGTTACAGGGTGAAAGTGAACCCAATAGAATCCATATAAATCCTTCACTATTTTGCTCTTTATGACAACTCATAAGTAGAAATTACACCATAAAAACACAACTAATGTCAGTAGCATGATCATGCATGTGATCTTTTATGCACCCTTCTTTGGTTACATATGCAATTTACTATGTGTATTACTAGGTTGTTTTCTTGGTTATCATTTAGATGTTCTAGAGATGTTTTTTTGATGATCCATCGTAATATAATTCACTATGATTATGACTAAGATGAACGTGTCTTACTAAAAAGTACTTGTACGCAGGTTTCACATGTCTGCATAACTGGTGGTTTTGGTTTTGGAAATAATTTGTGCCTTATAGGTTATATTCATAGTTTATCATTAAGTTACGCCGGTATGAGCGGTAAACAAATTGATGTGCAATTTATAAGCTAAGTTATAAATTTTAGACAATATTGGTCCATTACCATTCATACATCTATATAGTATTAAGAACCCAATGCGAGTATAGATACTAATATATAGTGTAAGACATAAGTTTAGATAAGAAGTACGAGTTTCCATGGTTTCTCATTTGAAGGTATTAACATGGCGGTAACTACATATATCAAGTTTGTGGTTGTGCTCTAGATTGCGCAAAGTTAGTTTAAACAGTGCAAGCGAAGCAATATCGTTAGCCGGTGAGACAACTTTTGTATGGTGTGGACTAAATTTTCTTGAAAAGGCAAGATCTCTTGAAAGAAAACAACGACATATAAATGGCATATCCATAGCCTTGGTTATTATATTCCAATACAAATTATGTGAAACCGACTAGCCCAAAGAAGATCAACTTTCGCAATTGTAAAGATATGTGATCAAATAGGCACCTTCCAATGACAAGAATACAAAGACAACTATAATATTACTCAAATAATTATGTGTACATTTACGATCTTCTTCACGCCTATATTTGTTGCATTTGTTGTTAACAATATGATCTCGTACAGAGATAAAATCAAATTTAGCATTTCATGTTAATGAAACATTGGATTTACAATTCTAATGGGGAAATGGCAAAATTTATGCGGCTAAGCTTGTACCATTTTATATTGAAGCATATGGCAACATAGAAGTAATTGTTCTTCGAGTGTATTAAGTATTATGCTTCTTATGGAAATGATCTATAAGTGGATCACAATGAGACATTATCACCCTTGCATATGTAATATATATATCAATTTGTGTGAAATCGCGACTGCAGGCAAGAATTCTCAATAGGTTATAGGGATAGTATGGGGACTAAGAAAGCAATAAGTTATTACAGGCTTGTGTAAGCAGTGGGGTCCCGGTTGCAACATTCTCAAACCATACATTAGTAAGTTATTAAAGGAATGAAATTTTATTATTTAGGGAACCATTAAATCATGAGCTACAATCTATGAGTCAATTGGCAATTGATTATTTTACGTAGCAAGGCACAAGTTCCTCACAAAAAAGGATAAACACAATGGTTGATATTGTGTAAGAAATAATGAAAACCTAGGAGCATGTCATTTTGGAGAAAGTTAGCCAACTAGATAACATGATGTAACTAAAATGGATTTATGTCATTTTCTGTGATGCACTATATATAGCTTTAGAGACTATAAAAGAAAAAACTGTTTGCATTCTTTATAAATGTATACATGTGCAAAGAGATGAAAATATAAACTATGTTGAAAAATTGCAATAAAAATTCAAGCATACAAAAGAAGCAACATTGGGGCGTGGAGTATGTGATCTCGGGCTCCAGTGATTTCCGATGAACAGTAAAACCCGAAAAAATAGTAAAAAAATCAAAAAATATGAATTTTTTTACAACAAACTTTGATGTCTTTTCTACATGCATGCAAAATTTCATGACTAAATTACATTTGTGGAGGTGTGGGCAAAAAAATAAAACCCATACCTCCACAAATGTAATGTCGTCATGAAATTTTGCATGTATGTAAAAAACACCAAAGTTTGTTGTCAAAAAATTCAGATTTTTTTTGAATTTTTTTACTATTTTTTGGATTTTACTGTTCATCCGAGATCACAGGAGCTCGGGATCACATCAGCACTTTCAGTAGCATTGAACAAACACAAAGCAACTATTTTACCAGCTTATGCCAATTCAACATGCATGATGCATCACTAAACTGATAGTAGCACTAATCTGGTCAATAAAATAAATAAGGAGGGAAGTCTGTGGTACATGGTTGTTGTCCCAAAATTAGGAAACATTTAATAACAAAAGGATCATCAATCCTTCACTTCCCTACTTGAACTAAGTTTGCATACCTCAGTTATAACAATTTTTATTTATTATCAATTAAATATAGGCAAATAAAATTACCTAGCGAAGAAAGGACAAAGAAAATGCATCTATGTCAACCCAACTTGCACATGTGTAGGGGATCACACTATTGAATACAATGGTAATAAGATTTTTGAAGCTGGTGTGCATTTTTCACCTTTATCATGTTCTTAGAGATGGTTTGTTCTCCATGTGAACAATTCAATGCCAGAAAAGATAAGAGAAGAGAATTGTGGATAATATAAGTGACTTTACCCATATAATTGCAACCTAATACGAAGTAGTATATTATAGATGAATCACTAACCATATGTGAGTGTTACCACATAAAGGTGAGGCATCCACTCCATTATCAATTGGCCTTATTGCAAACTAGCCAATGGAGGGGGGGGGAACATGAGCATTACACATCGGGGATGCATTACCTCCAAGAGTTACCCCTGAAGTTTGTTACCAAATTTAATGGCTTTACTAGTTTGTCGCCAATGTGCACATTCCATGCAATGTCATGGATTACCACTGCTTTTTACACATAACTATTTGCCGAGCAGAATTTTGAAACATTTATCTTAAATACAACAAAAAACATCTCATATATAAAACTTTTCCTATAAGCAACAAACACCGATGATGCCTCCGATAGTTTTGGAACATGGTCCATATATGTGATGACACATACAGTTTTCATGCGCAAAACGACAGTTATAGATATAGTGTTTCTCGTGGCGTTATACATTGTCCATGTAGGCGATATTGTTTGCACCATTCACATATGCAGTTATTTGTGCATTCAAATGTTTTTTGGGTGTTTAGATGTTCTAGATATATTTGCATGTTGGTCCATGTTAATGTATTTCACCAGGGTTGTGATTAGGATGAATTCATCTCATTTTAAATTATTTTTATGTAAGTCTCATACGGTTCAGTAGTTAGTTAGTTTATTAACACGGTGGTCAATATATTTTTTCAAGTTTCTGGTTTGTGCTCTTGATGGTGCAAAGTAAATTTAAATTGTTGGAAGCAAAGCAATAAAGTTCTATTGAAATATAGTAGGGACACATCCATGGTATATACATACCCTTGGTTAGGGATGAAAATGGAGTGGAAACTTTCCGCTTTTCCAGAGGAAAAACGAAAATGAAAATTTGCAAAATGGAAGTGGAAATGGAATTTTATGCGGAAACGGAAACAAAATCGGAACGGTGTTTTCAGGTGGAACAGACGTGAAAACAGAACTTTCCGTTTCCATGAATATGGAATTTCTGTTTTTACTATACGCATATGGCTGCTTTGTAGCCCAACCACGATCATTTGAGGCCCAACCTCTATTACCGCAAATGTATTCAACTTCCCTATACGGAATTATCCAGTACTAGTACAATACTATGCTAAGTTGCTAAAATAAACATATTATTTTGTAGCCATGTTAAAAATTCATTAAAATTATTTGTTTTTGTGTGTATTTCTCTATGATTGAAGGGGTTTTTAAGTTCCAGTCAAGTCCCACTTCTGTTTCTGTGTCCGACCTATATTCACTCCGTGTTCGTTTCTGGTAGTATATTTTCTGTATTCATTTCTGGGGTTTCTGTATTTGTCTCCGCTTATGCAAAAGAATATGAAAACAAATGTGGTAGCACTCAGTTCCGTCCGTTTCCGCTCCATTTTCATCCCGCCTTGGTTATGTACATTTTATAGGCCAAGGTTTGAATTTGGATTCTAAGATCCATAAAACTTTTGAAATTAAGTTAGAATCAAGATGAACCTAAAATTGAAAACCTAGTTCAAGTTCTAATCAATTAAGTGAAGCATTTTCAAATTCAAATCAATTTTTGCTAAACCAAATTTGGATGATGAATTATTTAAATTCTCCTAAATAGTTCAAACTTAACCCAATTAAATTGACTCTGTTTTGAAAGTTAAAACCAAGTTAAAATTGACTTAAGTTGAAGCTTTAAACAAAGAAACTATAGAAGAAAATTCAAACAAACTGAAACTCAAACTTGGGATGAACAACTGAATGAAACCAAACTCAAAACCCTGAACACCTTGTGATGAGTGATTTGATCGGGAATCATGGGTAAAGTACACAAACCTCTGCAGAGTGTGAAAAATCATCATGATTAGCTGTGTCCCCGCATAGGGAAAACTTTTGAGCAACCCTACTAAGAATTGTTAGCTTGATCTCATCAACTCTTCTTAATTAAAACTTGATGGGGTGAACCAAGGGAGTATGGAGCAACCCAGGTGTCTAGTGTGAGATCAGTGGAATTACCCGTCATCGGTCTAGGGCAGCCATATGAGACCGAGGCCCACTTACTTATATGCATTATGGATGATCATGTGAGACAATTATCTAGGACTATTGTGTGAGATGGTATGTCCAGCTATTAGAGCAGACCACCTATTACAAAGTAGGATAAAACTATTTTTGCAAAGAGCGTTGAACTCCACCAGCCAAAGTGCATGTAGGTGAACAGGATTCCCTGTTGACTGTGGACTTGCCAATACATTCAATGTATTAACCCTAGTGGTTGCAACATATCATGTTGCAGGTTATTACTACGAGGAATGACTTGCGTAGGTTTTTTTGCCTCTACTTGACATGCTTCCCCATGGTGTTGATGACGCTTACCCAGACATCTCCCTTAGATTCACTTTCATTCTAGCTTGTTATGAACTTTGTTTGCTCATTGTGAGACTATGTATTTGACTAGCCTATGGCTAGAGTCTGTAAGAATATTTGCTTTCTGGAGCATGTGATGTAATAAAGAACGCATTTGTGTATGATACCACATCGTTGCCGTGTATGCCGACGATTTGATCCGGTGGATGGCATAGAAACACATGGAGACCATAGGCCTGAAAAGGTGGGTCATGAAAAAAAACATTCTTACTTAGCATGTGGGTTGATGACTCGAGAGGGCCTGAGAACATAATTGTGCATCCATAGAAAAATCACTACCTAAACCACCGAATCAGATTGGCTTTTGTGCTCGACCTTGTGAAACTTTGGTGCTTCTCCTCGTCTGGCACGTTGGTCATGCCATATTGGGAGATTAGACATTCAGGGGCCCTTAATGCCACCAGGGTGGGTCTATGAAGGGGATAAATATTGGTGACCGCTCTCCCGAAGCTCCTGCAGTGAATTATCTTACATATCAGAAGTTTATGGGGAGATGGTGGCCTTGATGCCTAGCACAAGTTCTATGGAGAACATCGAGGGTGCATGATGGACGGGATTGGTAGCATATTTTATCGAGGCAAGTCCTATAGTTTACCAATTTTCCACGTGTGGTAATGAGGTTCGTTTAAGGTGTGGATTGGATCGAATAAGACTTGAGTTGGGTTGTTCTCTATTTGCATGGTATGTGTTTACGAGTCAATTGAATTGGTCACATTTAAGGGAATTAGGTTATGGTGTAATCGGGTAGCTAGTGAAATAGCTTGAAACTACCATGTTTATTTTATTAAGATCCTATCTAGCAATAGTCTGGAATATCTTTCAACGAAATTATATAATCTCGGCAATTTCTCAACCAAATGTACAAATATGGTAGTTAACAAGTTTGTGGTTTAAAAATTTGCACCGCTGTGGAGGGTATTGCAGATAAGTTGGTGACGCATGTCGCATAGGACACTAACAAGGACCCAAAAATGGTGGGCAGAACCACCCCACACAAATCCCTGACGGAGGAAGGGGGAGCGAGTTGTATTGCATGTTATGCATCTAGTTCTGGAGGTCCCTATCCGCACAAGACTTAAGCAAACTTGCAGGTGATGAACTGGCCATAGAGATTGACACCTCAACCAAGAGCCATATTTTCAATGCCTTCCCTTCATAACTAATTTCATGGCCTAGCTCCACTTTGATTGAATTTCAAGAGATTCTATGGGAAATTATCATCGTGTAGAACAACATGTTATATATTGTTGTTATAAAAAGTACAACATTTCTTTTTGGCTTTTCTATAATCTTTTTTCCATGATACACATGATCTAAATTTGTATATAAATATTGTTCCATGAACGATGAAGCATTTCGTGAAACTAACTAGTAGATACCAACTAATAAAGTGTGTCTACCACTTGCAATAGCTACATATCATGATGATTGATTTCAGCTTATTGTGCATGATTTTGTATAAAAATTAATCTCTTTATTGCCTGTGAATCACAAATTACTAATCTATCAATTAGTTATGTCTCTTGTTTGATCCTCTATTTAGTTGATGATGCAATTCAAGACCCAAATAACCGCATCCTCCATAAAGGCATTTCTTATTGAGGATATTGTAGTTGATAGCAATATTATCTCAGTGATGTTGCACAAGTTTCACTGTGAGACTACTTTGGCCAGGGAAAGAAGATGTTGATCTTGTTTTCTCTTATAAGGACATGCCCATAATAATTGGTCTTGGTGTACGTATTACTTTAGTAAATTAATTCCCCTTTCTTTTTTGGTTTTGTGTGTTACACACTTGACACATAGGCAGCATGAGCCACTCGCCTGAATATTGTTGGGGTGTCATATGAAAGATTTTCATATGATGGAGGTCTTCATGAGTTTTGGTGTTGATGTGTTTGTGTCAAAACCAATGAAATTCCAGATTTTAGGGCCAGGTCATTGATAGAACAATTAGCGTGTGTCATGCATGGTCTAACACAACTAGGCAAACTTTGTCGATTGAGCAATGGAGAGAAAAAATAATTCTGTGAGCTCATATATGCATGTTTGATGACTTTGGCATGTGTTATACATTATTTTGTTGTTTGATTTTATTTTACTTGTTGTGAATTAATTTTGGGGTCGATGTTAAATGTCGGTCATCATTAGCAAGAAGAATAAGCATATAGGCCCTATAATTATAAGCATGGCATCAATGTAATATGTACATATTCCCATTTTAATCTAGTAGTATTTATTAATTCATGCAACATTTGGGCTTTAATGTGTCCTACATTTACTAATCTCCCACTTGAAAGTGCTTGAGATGCATGTTGGTCAAACAGCTAAAGGCTTTTCTACAACAAACACTACGATCCCATAATTTCCAAAGCAACGTGCGAACATTAATTTTGTGGTCCAGTCTTTGATACATTTGCATAGTTGTTCACTACATTATAAAATATCCCGTTCTAAATATGATGTTATCTTTTTTGTGATAAGCCACAACACCATGCTATGATTATCCATATATATTTTGTAAAATTGAAAAGCACATTTCCCCAATATATAAATTTGTACAAAGCAATATAAAGTTGGTTTGTGATAAAATGTTTGAAGGGCGTGGATTAAATGCTTTCTGGCTAAGGTTTGTGATACAACTGTTGAGGGCATCCTCCGCAACCAAAAATTCTCCTATCTCTTCTCCGAGTAGCGGACGGTCAAGTGCGACGTCCC